>NC_092416.1:36477308-36777308 GCF_040894005.1 Engystomops pustulosus | reverse complement strand
TTCAACCCCCTGCAGATTTGATAAGAAGCAAATAAGTTAGAGCCTTCAAACTTCAAACAAGAGCAGGATCTATTAACAGATGCATAAATCTTACAAACCAAAAAGTTATGTTGCTTAGTTATATTTTAATACATTTTAAACATAAAAGTGTGGGTCAATTATTATTCAACCCCTCAAACCACCAGAATTCTGTTTGGTTCCCCTAAAGTATTAAGAAGTAGTTCAGGCACAAAGAACAATGAGCTTCACATGTTTGGATTAATTATCTGTTTTTCCAGCCTTTTCTGACTATTTAAGACCCTCCCCAAACTTGTGAACAGCCTCATACATGGTCAACATGGGAAAGACAAAGGAGCATTCCAAGGCCATTAGAGACAAGATCGTGGAGAGTCACAAGGCTGGCAAGGGGTACAGAACCCTTTCCAAGGAGTTGGGCCTACCTGTCTCCACTGTTGGGAGCAGCATCCGGAAGTGGAAGGCTTATGGAACTACTGTTAGCCTTCCACGGCCTGGACAGCCTTTGAAAGTTTCCTCCCGTGCCGAGGCCGGGCCTGTCCGAAGAGTGAAGGCTAACCCAAGGACAATAAGGAAGGAGCTCCGGGAAGATCTCATGGCAGTGGGGACATTGGTGTCAGTCAATACCATAAGTAACGTACTCCACCGCAATGGTCTCCATTCCAGACGAGCACGTAAGGTACCTTTACTTTCAAAGCGTCATGTCAAGGCTCGTTTACAGTTTGCTCATGATCACTTGGAGGACTCTGAGACAGACTGGTTCAAGGTTCTCTGGTCTGATGAGACCAAGATCGAGAACTTTGGTGCCAACCACTCACGTGACGTTTGGAGACTGGATGGCACTGCATACGACCCCAAGAATACCATCCCTACAGTCAAGTATGGTGGTGGCAGCATCATGCTGTGGGGCTGCTTCTCAGCCAAGGGGCCTGGCCATCTGGTCCGCATCCATGGGAAGATGGATAGCACGGCCTACTTGGAGATTTTTGCCAAGAACCTCCGCTCATCCATCAAGGATCTTAAGATGCGTCGTCATTTCATCTTCCAACAAGACAACAACCCAAAGCACACAGCCAAGAAAACCAAGGCCTGGTTCAAGAGGGAAAAAATCAAGGTGTTGCAGTGGCCTAGTCAGTCTCCTGACCTTAACCCAATTGAAAACTTGTGGAAGGAGCTCAAGATTAAAGTCCACATGAGACACCCAAAGAACCTAGATAACTTGGAGAAGATCTGCATGGAGGAGTGGGCCAAGATAACTCCAGAGACCTGTGCCGGCCTGATCAGGTCTTATAAAAGACGATTATTAGCTGTAATTGCAAACAAGGGTTATTCCAAAATATTAAACCTAGGGGTTGAATAATAATTGACCCAAACTTTTATGTTTAAAATTTATTAAAATATAACTAAGCAACATAACTTTTTGGTTTGTAAGATTTATGCATCTGTTAATAAATTCTGCTCTTGTTTGAAGTTTGAAGGCTCCAACTTATTTGCTTCTTATCAAACCTGCTAAATCTGCAGGGGTTTGAATACTACTTGTAGGCACTGTATCTGTTCCCAGTCTAAATAAGTTTCCCACTTTTTACAATTATCTGCTGATCACTGGGAGACTCTGTAATTATAAGATCAGGGTGCCTGTGTGAGTGGAGCGTCGGTGCATAGAGCCAGTCTATGATCGACCTATAGAAGTGAATGGAGCCATCTCCGGCAGCCCCATAGGAGTGAATGGCACAGTAAATGACATTCAGGGGACATGTTCCCATAATCATTGTTATCCCCTTTTCTAGAAGTGTGTGAGACTGCACGTCAACATAGCGACTAGCTGGTGCAGTGTAGGGGCATTGATCCTGATCATGCTGCCTTAAAAACCTTCTACATGAAATAAGAACTATGTGTATTTACAGTCTTCTACGATATGCCTAGTCCTTGTGGCACTGGATTTGTGATTATAGTACCACATCGGTAGAGGCCAAGTCCCTACATAGTGATTGCAATGTGGTCATTATTTCATGTCCCAACAGCTGTGAGATGCCAACCGAAGTGCCACCTTCACATATTTGGTGCAGGACTTCTTTGCACTGTATCCCAGCCCTGGTGCCCCTTCTTGCCCGCTTGTACATGGTTTGTGTCTGGACCATGTGCTTCATTCTTTTGAGTGTGCATAGTTGGATCGGTTGGGACGTGGGTTAGAAGTGTACATTTTATTTTTATTTTTTTATGTCCCGTCCCCCAGTGAGTGAAATCTACCTCAGCATCTGTCCACCGTGGCACATCTTGGCATAGCGTTATTCCATGAGCCGTTGATGTTTATATTCCTAGCTGGAAATTGACATGTTTTCTCTGCAATCTGCGGAGTGTTCCTGTATAATGACTTGCTTGTGAGCCAGTGGCGCCCACAGCCGTGAGTGTTCCCATCCTGCAGCCAGAAAGTGACATGATAAATTCAGATTAAGACTCATCCTCTCCCGGGAGATGACAGCTCAGATCATCATGATGTGCTCTCTATGCAGGTCACCTGAGTGCAGTTTTTTTGGTACTACACCATATTATATGGCAGTGGTGGCGAACCTATGGCACGGGGGCCGGAGGTGGCACTCGGAGCCCTGTCTGTTGGCACCCAGGCCATCACCAAAGAGGACACAAGGGATTTTCATGGATTCCCTGAAGGCCCGGGACTTTCTGCGCTCAGTGCCATCTTAAAGAGACAGTGCTGCCTGTGACCACAGGAGGAATGGGAAGTTGTGGCCAAATCTGGATTATTATTGTAGCTTCAGCTCCAAGCCCGAAAATTCTTCCTATTCAGGAGAACCTGAATTTGTCACCCTTTCTTTCTACTGTTTTGGTGTTCTTAGGATACTGATACGATTGAAAGCTATAACAGCAAGAAGTTACAGCTTAAATTGTACTTAAAAGTTGACACTTTGGGATAAATACGTTGGTTTTGGTTGTAGTCTGGGCACGCCGTGTCTAAAAGGTTCGCCATCACTGTTATATGGTCTATGTTTGTAGGGCTAAGCCTCCTAGCTTGTGCAATGGTAATGTGGTGTTGCAGGTAAAGCTGTGCAATACACCGTTCTCGCCAGTTTACCAAGAACTGCGGTGCCACAGGCAGGTGCAGCCGTGCTTAATTTTATAGTTTTCAGCATTTAATAATTTTTATCCTCTTCTTTTAGCTGCGTCTCAACAGCATCAAGAAGTTGTCTACCATAGCACTAGCTCTGGGCGTAGAGAGGACCAGGACGGAGCTGCTCCCGTTTTTGACTGGTAAGTGTTTTATGCAGTAAATGGTCATAACCTCAATATCAGTGTACAACTTTTAAGGTTATCCTTATATTGTTATTGCATGCGACTTTATTATGGCCCTTGTCAAATGTCTTCCTTTGCTTACTGCAGCCAATAGGATGATATTGGCCCAGTCTATTTCACTATTCCATCCAGTATTTTCAGCAACATACTGACTTATCCTCACCAGGTGTCAGTAAAAGTGGTCAAGCTAAGGCTTATACTATTTTTAGTATAACTTTTCCTGTTTTAAAAAGTAACTATAGCAGACAATCATTCTTGGGCTCTTTGTACTTGTGGAGCCGCAGGGGCGGGGTGGGTTCCGATCATCCCTCCCCCTTTGCATACCGGCCGGGCAGTAATAAGACCTGCAGTATCCTTCGTGGTGCGGCCGCTTGGCTACCCACGCACAATGCACATCATCTGTGGATGTATACATGCGTGGTCTATCTATATGCTATGTCCTAGCTCTCCGTTGTAAAGTCACATTGGGGGGGGGGGGGGGGGAATAAGCATGATATATCTTCACAAAAGGTAAAAACACTAATATATGACAAAACTAGAAAGGGAACTTGTACTATAAGCATTTCCTTAAAGCTTGCAGGGAGGCAGCACTCCTGAGAAGTTGTGAAGGTTCATTCACCCAAACGTTGCATCTTGTGAATAACCTTCATGACTTCTCAGGAGAGCTGCTTCCCTGCATATTTTTTTTGAGATTGTCTATATATTTCCTTTAGTCAGTCTGTTTTAGTCTGCACCCTCGCTGGGACCTTGATCCCTTTACTCAGCGTTTTTGTTTAATGTTTTTTGCAATGGTTTCAGTAATTTTTGTGGTGGAGACTGGCACTTGATGGACCATTGATGACTATGATGTTAGGAGTCTGGGTCCTGTGGCCTACTAAAGTCTGAAAATACTGCTGTAAAGTAATCTATATGACTTGTTTTTTGTAATGGGCAGGATTTTAGGGAAGATACCAATATGTATTAAGTTTTTTATAAGTCAAGTAAACTAAGGTCCGCAATGGGATGGGGTAGAAACTGAACTCTGGGACCTGCTAATATCGGTTATGACATATCCAGCAGATGTTGTAATATATCCCAGAACATCCCTGTAAATGAGGTTACAATGAAAATGATATTGGGTTCACCTGACATGACCAGTCTCCCTTTCCGAAGCATAAGCTTGTATTCTTGAGGTCATGGGAGGTAGATTGTTCATGGACAAGTTGTGACCATGAATGAAAGCTGTTCAGGTAAGACATTTCTGAAGCAGGGGCTTTGTTACTTGAAAGTGGTATAGATGTATATTGTTAATTGCCTAATATCCTGACACACCCATCCCCTTTAACATGCAATAAATCTAAGGTGAAAGGTGTAAATATCAATAAGTGTTCATAATACATAGAATTGGCAACATCCCTCTTAAAATACTAAATCGGCATTTTAACAATATAGGAAAATTGCGTTCTGATTTGTCTTTAAAAATGTAGATGAATGGTAAAAATGCCCCCCAGGGGTTTACCGCATGTTTTTTGTAAAACAGCTGTCCTTCTCATTATCACATTCCTGACGTTTTTAGGGTTTTGTCTTGTGAACCTACTTTCCTTATATTATTTACAGGCGTCTTCAATGACTTGTGGCCAATTCTCTTTATTATCTACTGGATTTGTCGGTCTTGTCTTGCGTGTTCTGCATGAAATTATTTCTACCTTCAAAATCCATCATAATGATCCAGGAGCACTTGGGGCTCTTTCACACTGGTGTTACCTCACTTGTGGTTCAGTGGTTTTCACACTGAGCCATTGATTTCTATGGGTGTGTTCATTTTATTTCACTGATCCAAGAAATTTTGAAACCAGTCTGATGCTTTTCACGGAAGCACCGTAACTGGTAATCTCCTTAGGCTTCCTGAAAGTCATGCTTGATGGTAATGCAGCAAGAGACTTGGTTTCCCTGGTCCATTCTAGGAAATCTATTTTGCATATTTTCTTTTTGTTTGTTTTTTTTTTTTATCCATGGCCTTACTTTTTTTCTAAAATCAATGTTTAAATTTGTGCTAATTGGGGTCTTTCTCCCACCCCTGCTGCTGTTACCCCCTCCAACTGTGAGACATAAGTGCTCCTGCACAATGTAGGGTAACACCCCCATAGCCCTTCTGGCTCATTAACATAATTATAAAAGACCCCTTGCATTTGGATCACAAGAAGTTCAGACTATTCATTAAATATATGTAGCACCCTGCAAAATAACCCCTCTACAGGGTGTGGCACCCAGTAAGCACCTGCTTCCTGCAATCTTTTCCTGGTTCTGACTATAGGATCACATATTTTGGACTAATGTCATGATCCTGTGGCTAAAAAAATGAAATTGACTTAAAAAACAACAAGCCTTAAAGATTCTCTAACTAGCTCATTCCCAAAATTGAAAACCTGCTTTATTTTGGTACCGTTCAGCACTTGTCTTATTGCTTTGTCCCTGTGATTTGCAGTATTTGCATTTCTCTGTTCTAGATACAATCTATGATGAGGATGAGGTGCTACTTGCACTGGCCGAGCAGCTGGGGAGCTTCACCACTCTGGTTGGAGGACCCGAATTTGTGCATTGTTTGCTGGTAAGTGCAAGGACAGCGGTGGTAGCAAATGGAACTGCAAAAAAAAAAACTGTACAGCTGTGTAAACTGGACTCTGTCTGCAAACTAATGGTTAAGATTTTGGTGACCACAGTAGAAAAAAAATCTTCTTGAACAAACCTCATTAACTTTTCCTAGTAGAGATATAATGGGATTCCCTGTGCTTAAAAGAAATCTACCGTCAAAATCCATCACGATAAACCGCTCACTGATAGATCCAGGCACCGTGACTGTAGTAATCTTCTTATGTTTGCTATCCACGGCCTCCATTCTAATGTCTACTTTTATAATTATGCTAATGACCTTGATCAGAGGGAGGTGGAAGTGCTGATAGTGTAACAGCATGGACGCGCCTTGTGGCTCATTAGCATAATTTAAAAAGTTGATTTTATAAGGAAGGAGTACATGGGTACCAAATACAAGAAGATTACAACAATAAGTGTGTCCTTGGTTTATCATGATGTATTGTGATGGTAAACTTCCTTTAAATAAATATGACAGGCGGCCCCCTACTTGGAGGACACCCGACTTAAAGACGACCCCTGTGACCTCTGAAGCTCTCTGGATACTTTACTTAAAGTCCCAAGCTGTAATGATCAGCTGTAAGGGGTCTGTAATGAAGTTTTATTGATAATCCTTGGACCCATTGCAGCTAAAATTTTGAAAATCCAATTCACTGGGGTAAAAAATTTGTTGGGATCTACAATGATAAAATATACAGTTCAGACTTGCATACAAATTCAACTTAAGAACAAACTGATGGACCCTATCCTGTACGCAACCCAGGGACCGCCTGTACTTGTTTCTGTTATGACCTGATATGTTATTGGAGACTGAAGTTTTCCACACGCTTCCATATTGCGGTAATATTTGTGTATACCCCCCACTTGCCCATCTTCCATATCCTGTGTGGAGTTCATGGATTGGCGGAGTATGGGTTTAAGCGTGAAATAGTTTTATCCCGGTGTCCTTCCTAATCTTAATTCCATCAAACATGAAAGTTGTTAATAGACTGTTGCCTTGTCCCTTTTTGTCCTCTATTGGCTCCATCTACAAAGCTCGCATCTGGCTCCCCACTTCCCTGCCAATCTACTCCGTGCGTCAGCAAGTAAAGCTGCCAAAGTCTTAGATCTCTTCTGAGCCTTTTCCGCCTTCTGGAACGAGAGGCTTGCAAGCGTTGCGGGTATTGAGACATTAGGTGCCATCTGGGGGGCCCTACTCTCCTGGCTCCCAGCCCAAACTTGTGTTCAGTTTGGCAGCCCTTAAATATTTCTTTTTTATCCACGTCACCAGCTCAGTTGAAACTAATTTATGTGTGTTGGGAGCAGATGCTGCACGAACAAAACAGGCAGCTCCAGGTGGTCTTGTAAGTATACACATAATAAGCTTATGGTGCAGCCGGATTAATGGTAATCACTGGATGCTCAGACTTGGGGGACGCCGTAGGAAAGTTCTCGTGATCCGCACACGGCGGATCTGCACCCAATTCTAATTCTGAGATGTAAGCGTCATTCTCCTGACCTGCATCAAGTCACAGCGGCTTATCGCACAGACGGCGCGCACGTGCAGCGTGCAGAAAATCTTCAGCATACCCTACTAACTGCTCAAGGACGTAAATATACGTCATAAAGAGCTTAGGGCTAAAAGGAGAAGGCTCATAGGCTGTGGCTGTATTATACAGCAGACACCAGCAGCTAACTGCTGCTTTCAGTGTTGGCAACAATCAAGGCAGTTAACCCATTAGTTGCCATTGTCAAAGCTGATTATTTTACATTATCATCAGCTTCATGTGGGTGCAATTAAATTGCTACCAATCGGCTCAACCATATGATCTGGGGTTGTCAATTTGCTCTAGAAGGCTCCTATGAGCCAATCAATTCTTTCTATCACAGCCTGCTGGAAGCGGGCTGTAGTAAAAGATCTATATATTTCTATTGCATGAGAGATCGGATTCCTTGGGGGGGAAAAAAAAAAAAGTAACCAGTAAAAATTCTAATCACCCCTTAGAACGCATATAAAATATAGACAAAATCCTAAACCTAAACGTGTCGGGTATCACCACATTCAAAAATCCTGATCTATCAAACTATAAAAAGTCATTCTCAGCAGTGAATTCCATAACTGAAAATGAAACCCCGAATTTCCAAATCACCACTTTTTTCGCCGCTTTACAACTCATAACAACTTTAATAAAAAGTGATCAAAAAGTTGTACAATCCCCAAAATGGTAGCAGTTCAAACGTCAGTGTGTCCCACAAAAATGCTACGTTGTACAGCTCCTACCCTAATATGAGTTCTTGGTTTGAGAATAGGGCAAAATGAAGCATGATCGTGGTAACCAGAAGAATACATGCAGTGTCCTTTAGAGTGCACAGTGAAAGTCATAAAATTGTACACCAGAAAATGGCGCAAATGCTTGTGGGTTTTTTTTGTTTACAATTCATCGCATTTGAAATGTTTTCCCAGCTTCCCAATACAAGGCATGCAATATTATATACTGTCACAAGTTTGTTATGCAAAAAAAATCCTCACACAGCTCTGGTAGACATTAAAATAAAGAAACTTTGAATTTTTTTTATTTATTTTTTTTTCCAAAAATTAAAATGCAAGAAGCCAAAATGACTTGTTCCTTAAGCAGTTAAACTAGCAGCCCTCTGAAATTCCGGCTCTTTACCTATAAAAATTCTCCTCCAAAGTCATGTGACAATGAGCAGAGGAGTCAAGTTTAATTGCTGCAGGGAGAGGTCAATTAGGGCGACCCCATCTCCTGTACTACAGTATGTAGAAACGTGCTGGTGTCATTTTTAAGATAAGAATCTCATCTTTTATCTATCACATTAAATTGTATCCTATCGTGATCTACAGGGTTGAAAAAAACTGCAGTTAAAAACCTAGTTTAAAATGTGAGCTTCAGATGGAGGCGGGAATTGGGTTTTTAGCTCTGTAGCTCACAGAACCACAATTCCGATGTAATATGAAAGAAGAGATTCTTGTCTTTAGTATGACACAAAGTATAATTCCTAGTAACTGTAAAACTGTAGTTTTTATAGTTTAAAAAAAAAATTGCTGATGTGGTTATAAAATTTTATGAGCAACGCTGCTCACAGTTGCAGGCAAACAAACTCTGATAGGAAAGTTCTGTGCAGTCTGACGTATTCAGCAGGAGCGCCAGCTATGTAGATGTTACTCGCACTCCACAGCGGCACGTTAGGAGATGATGATCTGGGAAGTTTTGCATTTATGGTTATACTAGTACAGGCAGTCCCAGGGTTACATACAAGATTGGGTCTGTAGGTTTGTTCTTAAGTTGAATTTGTATGTAAGTCAGAACTGTATATTTTATCATTGTAATCACAGCCAGAACTTTTTTTGGTCTCTGTGACAATTGGATTTTAAAATTGTTGGGTTGTCATAAGAATCAGGATTTACACTAAAAGCTTTGTTGCAGACACCAGTGATAACTGTTACAGCTGTTTATTGTAACCTAACGATAAAGTACAGTACATTACCAATATCCAGAGGTCCGTTTGTAACTAGGGGTCGTATGTAAGTCAAGTGTTCTTAAGTAGGGGACTGCCTGTAGTAACAATGAAAATGGAATACAGAAATCTTGCATTTGAGTTGGTACAATAACGAGGATATAGTATCGACTTCCTCCAGATGTCTCTTCTAACCTGTGATGGGACGGGGGGTATGTTTGTGCCATTTCTAAGTTTGGTTAGGACAACCCTTTTATCTACTACTTGTGGATGTGCCCACCATGCTATAACCATACAGGCAAAGTAATTTTTAACCACCCATAGTATCGCAGACCCAGAGATTTTTTTTAGTTTTTTGGAATCACTGCTGCAGCATTGCCACACCATAGAGGACAGATCATATCAAACTTACATGGGGGCTCTCCTCTTCATGTACACACCAAATGAAATCATTCATAGCTTTATAGTTCTATTTCAGGTCTAGTGCTTTCCTGTAAAAGGTCTTGTATCTGATTCATTTTCTCCTGTTATCAGCCTCCCCTGGAAAGCTTGGCAACCGTTGAAGAGACTGTAGTTCGTGACAAGGCGGTGGAATCCTTGAGGAAGATCAGTCATGAACATTCTCCCGTCGACCTTGAAGCCCACTTTGTGCCGCTGGTGAAACGTCTGGCCAGCGGAGACTGGTTCACGTCACGCACTTCTGCATGTGGCCTTTTCAGCGTGTGCTATCCCCGCGTTTCTAGTACTGTGAAGGCGGAGATAAGGCAGTAAGTATCTTTACCTCTATGATGTGTACAGAGATCAGAGCTGTAAAATCTTTCAAGGGAATAACACCCAAAGAGATTGAATTAACAAAATCCGAGGGCTACATGAACTAAAAAGTGAGGTCCTTACAAAAGGAACTCGGCTGTGCAGAGTCTGATAAGGTCCTTCAACTCTGCTACACAAAAAAGCATAAGTGTAATATAGGCACAGACTTTACTGCTGGCTTCATAGTGCTGACACGGCAAAATGTGCTGCTAGCAGGATAGTATGGAAGAGCTAATTACCGGTTGCCGAAGACGCTACCTGATTCTACTAAACTCTGCAAAATATTCTGCAGGCTTGACATTAAAAATTTTTAGTGAGAATGAGCAAACAATTTTTTTTCCTTCCATTCTTGCTACATGTTTGAGAGTCCTGTGGTTGGTCCTAATATGTGATGGGATGGTTTTTTTTCGTTACTGTGTTCTTACAAACCACTGCCAAGTGGTAGGAACGCACTGCTGGATACCTAAGCATGGCAAGAACGGCTTAAGTGCATAATGGGGTATAAATCCACTGTACTATCTAGTCTATAACGTGAATATGTTGTGATCACATGGGTTTACATTAACCCATTTTGTGCTCCTCAAATATTTTTCACCCATAGTTTTATTCTTCAGCAACTTGTATGTATAAAAAGTATCAAACTAAAGCTACTCAATTCTGAAGTTTCTTTTATTTTGGTGCTTTCACATGTTTCTGTTCCTTAATGGAGCCTATAGACATTTTAATGGCAAAAGTTATTGTATTTTATATTTGCACATATTTTTTTTTTCCTTTGCAGACATTTCCGTAACTTGTGCTCTGATGACACTCCCATGGTGCGCCGCGCTGCAGCTTCCAAGCTGGGAGAATTTGCTAAAGTACTTGAACTGGAGTATGTGAAAAATGATATTATTCCGCTGTTTACAAACCTGGCTTCTGATGAGCAGGTGAGTTACAGGGTATATTCTATAGCATACAGCAAATCTGTGATCCTGGATGGAAATTGGTTCCATCACTTCTATGCATGCAACTGTCAGGACCACAGGGTTGGGTTCAGGAAGGGAGCCAGCTAGGGAACCCTGGACTGTCTTTTGATCACTCTGTGCCCTACAAAACATAAGTTATTTTAGCCGCCTCCACTTGTCTTATGTAAGGCTGACAACACACCTTGCAGTAGACAATGCCCAAATACATGATACAAGGTGAATAAATCAATTTAGGTCTCCTCTTAGGTTATGGAGTTGTCAGAACACAAGGCTCTTGTTTTATATGCCAACAAAGGGGTTATTGTGCAAAAGGGTTACTTAAAATAAACATGCATTCAATGCAAACATTAACAGTGTTAAAATAAGAGTTAAAAAACCACCTTGCATTATGTGATGTTATTAGTCTTGTGCCAGGGGAAGCGGATGTACACAATCTATCCAAGAGTGTTTCCTAAAGAATGCTGGCTTGCTATGGTTACACTTTCACCTGAGTAAGATTCTAACATCCCTCCCATAGTCCCCTTGCCTGTGATGAGGAATACTCGATGTATGTTAGAAGCCCAAGTTCATGGTATGCCCACGTAATCGGACATTATCTTTTCCCTCTTAATGTCCTACACAAATACATACAAAACATAGCTGTAGTACTATTTTGGGAATATTTTTGATACGGTAGCAGCAGAGACCTGGGTGCAGTTATTAGGGTAATACACATGTGTGAAATATGAATTATGCCCCATATTTCTGGATGGGAGTTTCTAGATGTGACCTCCACTCTACAGGACATCCCCATTTGCTAATATCTGTTATGAATGTGATAAGAATCCACTTCTACTGTACCATTTAGGTTTAATGATAGTGTCTGGTTTATGGCACAAGCATCCTGGCCTGGTTTAGGGACAAGTAGGGGGTTTTCAAGGGAGGGGGTGCTTTTAATCATAATGTTAATGCTTTCCTATCTATATTACCACAGCAACACATGTTAGATTATCCAATGGCATATAAAGCTCTCTATTATGCTGTATTATGCATCCGATCATCAGTTCTGTAGTAATGACAGTCTCTTCTATCCTCCTAGGACTCTGTGCGTTTGCTGGCAGTAGAAGCCTGTGTTAGCATTGCACAGCTGCTCCCTGAAGAAGACCTTGAAGCTCTGGTGATGCCTACACTCCGTCAAGCTACTGAAGACAAATCCTGGCGTGTCCGCTACATGGTAGCAGATAAGTTTTCTGAGGTACTAAATATCCTACTGTTTCATATTCCTTACTTTGCCTTGCCTCAGCGACCCTTTTTCGCTGCCTTTACATGTAACCATGAAATAGAGATACAAAGCTCATCATAGAAGCAGGATCATTTGTAGATCATATACCTGTCAATCTTCACTTTAACTAATGAACTGCACCTTCAAGTGTGTTTTTTCCTGAATGACCATTGTAAGAGCACATTAAGACAGCTGTGATTTGGCTTGATCGTGGCCACAATAGAGTTCTCCTAGTACGGTGAATACTTACTCGCTGCACTGTGACCATGTTGGGCGGGCGTCATATATTTTGGTAGATTTGCAGCACTGCTGCTATTCTGTCTATGGAGAGGAAGGGAGAGGAGCCCCGAATCCTGTGCCCGCCAGGGTTTCCTGTCTGAACGAATATGCAAATGCACCTTAACAGTAACTAGTTCCTTTTAAAAATAAAAGCATTCAAGAATTTTCAAATTTCTTCAAAACCACAAGCTCAGGAGTTTTGTGCATGTCCTGTGCGATACGCAGATGGGGATATATACTAAGGAAATAGCTCTATATACTCTTCTGCCTAAAAATCATTATACATTACAAAATATATAACACACACTGTGGTATATGTGGATCTGTAGAAGTCGGTCTAGGTTTACTTTATACACTTTATACATATTTCTATTATATCTGCCCCAGTGTGCGGTCTAATAAAACGGGAGCCACTATCGCCTGGTGCAGCTTATATTGGTATAAGGATAGTGTAACATTGGGAGATGAACAGACCCACATTTTAGGTTTGGTGTCCTCTGGCAGCTCCACGGAACCCGGACATTGGCCAGCTGGGCTTGTGGTGGATACACCAAGCCAAACATACCATGCCTATTAGCTTAGGGACATAAAGATGCCTGATCTGCAGCCCATTAAGCAACATGTCCAGGTTAGATGGAGCTGCCATAAGGACAATGCCAAACCTTAAGTCCATCTTCTTTTTTTTTTTTTTTTTTTGGAGATATGGCAGGTTAGTGACTGTAGCATAAAGGAAGTGCTTTACATGCAATACACTGTGCTGTAAATGAGATGTAAGCTCATAACCACATTGTCTTTCAGCTCCAGAAAGCTGTCGGTCCAGAAATCACTAAGAACGACCTGGTGCCGGCTTTCCAGAACCTGCTGAAAGATTGTGAAGCAGAGGTCCGGGCTGCAGGGGCGCACAAAGTAAAAGGTGAGCATGTGGTAAAATCACTATCCAATATAAAACTCAATTAAGAACCTAATATGGTATCATAAAATAGATCATACATCTTCCAATGACGTCTGTGCCCCATCCGATCTTGGATGACTTTAGCTGTGCTCTCTCAGGCCGTCGTCCTAACCATGCCAGAAGAAACATGCGCCTTTGGAATTTACCTATATGCAGTGTGGTGTTCAGTATTGAGTTATTACTACCCTGACTTATATGAATTGGATGATCTTTCTGGAAGACTATGGGTTCACTTCTGAATAATGGGCTAATGCATCCTTACTCTGTAATTGATAAAAATTTTGAATTTTTAGAATTTTGTGAGAATCTGCCAGCAGACGGGAGAGAGGCCATCATCATGAACCACATTCTACCCTATGTAAAGGTGAGGACGTGTAATAGTGGAGCATAAGCTGCATTTTAGAATATGCAATCATGTAATCCGCTATTTTTTTTTTTTTTTAACATGCGTAATTTGCACATCAAATCCTCCATTTGTTAGTCTGTTCTTCTGTATGGTAATACGAGAACAGATCTGTTCGATTTGATGTTACATATTTGGCCGCTACAGGCTGTATGATATCCTAATCCTGAGATGACATGATGCAGTCAAAATGTTTGGTGCTTGCCTGCTCTGTTCCAGAAAAGAATGGTTTCTAGATTCGTCCTTTCTGATATTTGTTGAAAATTAAAGCAATGCAAACGGGCAGCAAGTCTTTGAGGAACATAGGTCAGATATTTCTTTCTCTGTTTGTAGGAACTGGTATCGGACTCCAATCAACATGTGAAATCGGCGCTGGCCTCTGTTATAATGGGATTATCCACCATTTTAGGCAAGGATAATACCATTGAGCACCTCCTACCTCTCTTCCTGGCGCAGCTAAAAGATGAGGTAAGGTTTCTATTTAGCTCACTGTGTGCCTTGATGAAAAAGTCATGTACCTGCAGATAATATCACTACTAATGAGGTAGGGAGATGGTGCTATAACTTATACCATAGGTACAGCTGCCAGATTCCGGGAATTCTGTTCAATTTGTACAAGCATGGATAAGCTGCAGTTTCCCTATATTGCCACTATTTGGTGAATGGAGCCTTTTATGTCTGGCAGTGTCCACTGTTTAGCTTCCAGTTGCAGCCCAGCATTTGTCGGACCACCAGTGATACTGATGATTTGTGCATATGAAGAGTGTGAAGAGCAAGACTCTTTATTCCTCCAAAAATGCTGTTATTTATTTTAGTGTCCTGAAGTGCGACTGAACATCATATCTAACCTGGATTGTGTAAATGAGGTGATTGGGATCCGCCAGCTTTCCCAGTCCCTGCTACCCGCCATTGTGGAACTGGCAGAAGATACCAAGTGGAGAGTGAGGCTGGCCATCATTGAGTATATGCCTCTGCTTGCTGGACAGCTTGTAAGTCTATATAGATGACAGATCATCAATCTTGTAGTCCTTTCAGCTGAATGTTTATTGTAAAGTTATCTTTTAGCTTGGGCATTATTTGCACAAATAAAAGGTAGGTCAGTTTCTGCCATTCTTCACTTTATAAGGTTGCACAAGTTTTTGGTCTACATCTAAAGTGGCCAGAGTGGACACTGAAGGCAGCCAACATACAAGTCCTTAGGACTGTGTTTGTGGAGGCCCAAACGGAGTACTATTGGTTTAGGGAACCATGCACACAAGCATTCTGGGGGTGTTTATATCAGGCCCCCAAATAACGTCCCCATAGACTTCTATGGTGCACAGCCGTACACAGTGCGTACACACGCTTGTCACCAGGATAAAGAGCATGGTCTATCTTCCCCCGTGCACCAAACGTAAAGGTAGTCTCAAGCAGGGGACCCTTGCTCTTAGATCCAGGCGTAGTGACTTTGGGAATGTTATCAGTTATCCATGGCCTCCTTCTAACACCAGTTTTGAAAATGTATGCTAATTAGCCGGAAAGGCTTCTTGTGGTGGTGTTAGACTCTCCATGCTGCTGCTTCACAGGCTGTTACACTGTCCCCAGAAGACATTCATGCTGGTTAACACAATTTTAAAAGTTGATTTTGGAAAGGAGGAGGCCATGGATAACACGTATAAGATGATTACCACAGTCATGGTGCCTGGAAGTTTGAGTAAGTTTCCCTGGTTTATCATGATGGATTTTGATGGTAGTTTTCTTCTCCAAGGGTTTTTATGTTGCTGGAATATCCTGCTCTGCCGAGAGATTAGTGCTGATCTGCACTAGATTTTAGTCCCGTGTCCCTAATTCTACATATTTTTCTTGGTCCTCCTTTCTGCACTAAGTGTGACTTTTCTCCTCTCTGTAGGGTGTGGAGTTTTTCGATGAAAAGCTGAATTCTCTGTGTATGGCTTGGCTGGTTGACCACGGTAAGTGCATGAGATGTGCCCAGATTATGTTATTAATTATGTCTCGTTCCGGGCTCCTGTGGCTGGTTTAATCAGTCAGCAATTCTCTTATCATAATTGGGCTTACCGAGAACTGCCGCTGACATCACCGCGTTGGTTTGGAGCGCATTGATTTTGGCAGTTTTGTGTGATAACATTGTACAGCCGTATAGTGAGATTTGCTTCTAGCTCTAATGGCTGGAGGCTTCCACTTCTATTAAACTGTATGAATAAACCAGGGCTCTGAGTTCTGCCGTACCAGCGGGTGTCTGGCACAGCAAGGCGCCACCTGCTTGTCAGGGCGGATAGTGTTATTTTTCATACACTGGATGGATGGGATAAAATTATGGGTTGTGAAGTTATGGGTCTATTGATCAGAACAAAATTTTTGTTGCCAAATCTTTTTCTTTCCACTGATCATCATGTGGGTATAATTGGGATTTTGTTTTGTTGTACTGCGATACCTTATGTGGGATTTGTACACAGTGATATCGGCGGTAGATTACTGCTGACATGTGTTTCTTAATACTCGTTCAGCTCTGGTGCAGAGCCGACATGGAGCGCTTTTAGTGTGACTCTGCTGTAATTTAGCAATGAAGAGGCCATTACACTTGTCCAAATATTCCTACTACAAAGAAGTTCCCGAGGAACAGTATTCCTCGGGACTTTTAATATAACTGTCTTCAAGCAATTGCTGCAAGAGTTATAAAAATTAACTAGTCTGGGGCACTCGGGCTACGCCCCCGGAGCTGCTCGCCTTTTCATTTAATCACACCCCATTTCCTATAGAAGTCCTGCCAGTCACCTGCTGTATGCACTGTGGTCAGGCGGGACTTGGAATGGGGGGGGGGGGGAGTTAATAAATTAAAAGACCAGTCGCACTAGTGACATAGCCGCGCTGCCCCAAGGCTAATTAGAATAATTAGGTGCTCTTGATGGCTTATTTAAGGCAAAGTCGTCCATATAAAAATCTCAGGGTTTGAATGGACAGAAGTGCAATAGTTAGTATCTGAGGATATAGATGACGGTAGAATCCCCACCTTAGGTTCTTTGTCATATTGCACATCAAATATATGGCTGACTTGGAAGAGAGGGGTCACTGGGTGCACATTTTCCAATAAAATCCACTTCTTTTATTTATAAAATGGTTAATAGACATGTGTGCAGTGTGGAATTTTTCTACTTGCATATACTCCGAATCACAGAAAACTGTTAGCAAGTATTGTAACAGTATGTTTATAATACTGAGTTCACCTCTTTGTTTGTGTCCTCCTCAGTTTATGCCATCCGAGAAGCCGCTACTAACAACTTAATGAAGCTGGTGGAAAAGTTTGGTGCAGAGTGGGCCCAGAATACTATTGTCCCCAAGGTCCTGGCCATGGCAAACGATCCCAACTACCTGCATCGAATGACTACTCTCTTCTGTGTGAATGTATGTATCCAGTATCACTGGATTTATCCTTCATCTGTACAGTTTATGGAGGCTGCACATTTTGACCTCTTTGTTTTCTGCCTCTTCCCCTCCAGGCCCTGTCGGAAGCGTGTGGAAAGGACATCACCACTAAACTGATGCTGCCGATTGTATTAAAGATGGCCGCCGATCAGGTTGCAAACGTTCGCTTCAATGTAGCCAAATCGCTACAGAGGATAGGACCCGTCCTGGATAGCAAGTGAGTCCTACAGCTCCCCACTGGCTCTAAATGTTACATACTGGTCCTGTCTGTGTGCCTCATAGGGGAATTACTATTCCACTTCTCTCAGCAATGTCATAAACCGAGGTCACTATGGACACTTCAGAAATTTCGTTAAGAACAGGGACCCATGGAGTGAGTTTGCACAGTTCAGATTCTGTGATTTTTCTGTTGTCTCACACTTGGAGTACTTTATTCTTGCAGCAGAATGTCTGTCACAGGTCAATAGCCCCTCTTTGGTTTATTAGGCTCACCTGCTTAGTGACTGAATGTTGAACTTGCAAGGGTTTACCAGCCTAATGACTTGCTAATAAGGATACTGGGTAACTTGCTGATCGGTGTGGGCTGGGTACCCCCATGGATCATGAGAACAGGGCTTCATTGTGCAATGCTGCTCCACTCGCTGTCTGAGATGAGTACGGCGCTCAGTCAGCACAGCATAGATGAATGGAGCTGCAGGCACATGTTACTGGCTGAGCTGTTCTTATGGGGTACCACACTGGGACCCCCACCAATCAGCAAGTTATCCCCTTTCCTGTGCATAGTGGAAAACTTTCATTTTCACATTGGCTGCTCCACTTTAATTTGAAAATATTTAATCATTAACCTGAAAGTACATTCACACTTGTATATATGTTCGTCCGGCCTTAGCCTCACTAACATACAGCAGTGGAGAGGTGGGATAAGCAATGCTGACCCCTCCCCTCTCCATAGGAAATGGCACTGCATGGCCATACACATGGGGGAAAGAGAGCATGCTCCATTTTTCCCCCATCTGCAGTGTGCCGCCGCTGGATCTCCATAGCAGTCTATCAGGAAGTAATTTGCAGCCTGATATATGGCCCTACGATGGCTGTGGGGTTCATTCTGTACATGAAACAGTGCTAGGTCCAATAAAGCAAACTCTGAGGTTTCCTATGATGTTGTTGCAGTACATTACAGTCAGATGTCAAGCCTGTTCTACAGAAGTTGGGCCAGGATGAAGATATGGATGTGAAATATTTCGCCCAGGAAGCCATGACTGGTATGTTGTAAGAATTGGTTCTGTACTGTTGGTGGGGCGCCATTTGTCATCTTCCATATTCCCATCTGATTGTCTTATCGCTTGTATATACCACTGTCTTCTGATTGTTGGGCAGCTTTGTGCCTTACTAGTCTGTTTCTTGGCATATAGCTGTGCTACAGTCTCTGCACATCAGGTGGCTGTGGCAAGGAAATAACATAGTCTGTCCTACAAAGGACGGCAGGAATACTTGTATCTTCACCATTGTGATACCATGTGCATATTGTACTGAATCCACAAGCTTCTTATCTTCGTGTTCTCTTTGCAGTCCTCTCCCTGGCATAAGAAGTTGCAGACGACCCGTCCCCTATTGTATGTGCAGTATGTAGTAGAATGATGTTATGATCCTCCGCGGAACAACCTTTCAAAACCTCACAGGAACAAATGGCAACTACTGTTGGAAGACCACATTCCCTGCATATGTGCCTCTTCTGAAAGACGTTCTTTTAATTTCCTTCTCTTTTTTTTATGTTATTTATGCATTTCCAGTCATTTTTATTTGCAGTACATTGGAGTCTTATTACGGTGGCAGTCGGTGTATTATCGGGTATTGGTGTTTTTTTGGTTATGACAGAGTTGGGGACCTGATAAGTGAGCAGTGTGGAAAATGCCTTTCCATTGGTTATGAAAATGTTGCAATCTGTTCGGCTCTGACCAGTTTGACGTCTAGTTTATTCCCAACCAGGTAATCGGTAAACTAAGTATCCCCCCCAAAAGTCAGGTGCCTATAGTGGATGCAGTTTGCTAGCTACTTGTGCCCTATGTTTAGGCCCTTCCATACTTGTACGGGCTTGGTGTGTAGAATAGGAGAGCGCCTAGAGCCGTACACATTTTGCCCTGTGGTCTTGTGCCGATAAGCCTGTAGGAGGGTGTTCACACAACACACATTATAAGGTGATCCCAGATACTGCTGTCTGTTTGCTATGGCCCGAAGCTTGGGGACAACAGTCCAGACGTTAGTCAATATAGGAAAAGTAAAACCTTTGTTTGATCTCTTTTGTGGTGCGATTACCAACAGCTTTGCAGAACGATCCAACATTTTTGGTGCTGATTTTATACAGAATTTACTATCACTACACACCAGATTTGCAGCAAAAATCCTCACCCAAGGTCGTCACTGGCCTCGTGTGAATGTTCTCATAGAGATGACCGTGCCACAAAAGCCACCAGAATAATTTGTGACTTTATTTGGCAGTATGTATATATCTTATTGGCTGTACCAAACTGATTGGTGAGGATCTGACTGCAGAGACCCCCTGCAATCCAGAAACAGGGATCCTGTTTTCACTGAAGGCTGCAGCGGTAACATTCGTCTTGAAGCTCCATTATATTTTATGGAACTTCCTTTCCCTGGATTGCTAGGGGGTCCTCATCTTGTGGATTGGGAATAACCTGCAAAATTTGGACAACCCCTTTAAATTCCTGTAGAATGTTGGATGGGAGAATAGTGAAGATTCCAGAACTCTGTTAATAGAGATGGGGGGGGTCCCTTACCTTATGTTGTATTTTTACCACATTTTGACATGTATACTTCCTCCTCTGTGTCTGACTACAGTCTGTGCTATTTCCCTCTACTTTTTCGCTTCCCACTTCTCCATTGCTGCAGGCACCAGAATGTTGTAGCAGCTGTGCTGTGGTCAATATATTTGCATGTGGGGCATGTCTGGGGACAGTGCTTATCTACTGACATTTTCTGGGCTCTGGACAGACTGTGTCCTTCATGGGAGACATGGCATTCCATCTTTTGTGGGTTTTCTTTCTTTTTTCTGTGTTTTATTTAGCTGGTTGGCTTTTGCAACCCAATGCCTGGAGAAAAGGTGCTGTCATTTTAAAGTAACCACTTGTATATCCATAGGCAGAGAGTCCACATCCCAATAAACGACGGCCTTTTAATTAAATGCAGAATTTAACAAAGTCCCCTTTTTTTCGCTTCGGGACGCTCCTCGAAGGGTAACTCAATATTGACTGTAGAAATTGTCATGTGCTTGATGATAAAGGAAATAAACGTAACTCAAACCACTTAAGTGTTTTTGTGTTTTATGTGAATTTTAGAGGAGTCCTGCTCTCCCCCACCCCCTTGGGGTACAGTCATACTACACACAGCACCCCTGCCGATACTCTAGCTGATCCTCCTGTGCTGTAGTATTCAGTTTTCCTAAACAAAGACTTCCCCTGCCACAGCCTTCTATATATACAAAGTATAAAGAATACCACTCACTGCTCATCTGCTCCCCCACCCTGCACATAGTATGTCTTGGAAAGTGTCCCATACATCTACGTTTAACACAGTGTACGATCTGCTCAGCTCCTCTGGCTATATAACATGCTACCTGCCAATAGGACGCTGTGTAGTGTTTGCTTAGCTCCTTCTGCTCTATAACATGCTGCCTGCAGACTTGGCACATTACTTGACGTGTGTAAGGCTGCCTTAAACGGGTACCATCACAGAAAACTTCATTAAATCAGGATTGAGGGTGTGCAGAGCTGCTTGTGGAGGGGCAGATAGCTCACTATGATGTAGCACTAGCAGAGCTGCAGCCACCAGCATTAATAACACACTGATCGCGAGTAAGAGATGATTTGGGTTAGTTAGAATATAGCGACTCATCCGCCTTTGGGTGTCAGGGGATGGCCACCACATGCATTGTGGTTTTCTTGAATAGCCCTTGACCACTCTTTTGAGAATATAGAAGAGGTCAAAAATTTGATCTGTGGGCAATTTTTTTTTTTTTTTTGCTGACAGCCTACACTACAACCACTACATAAGACCAACTGAGGGGTCCGGTTCACTTCTTTACAAACAATATGGTCATATTTAAGGTCAATAGTAAAGCCTTTGCCCTCCTCCATGGTCATTGTATAGATGGCTGCTTTGTTCCACACCTGACCATGGTTTGTGCAGGTATTCCAACTTATTCATCAATGCAGCAGAGTTGCAATACCAGCAGAGACCATGGACTAGTGTGGCACTGTTTTCCATGGACTAGTGTGGCGCTGTTTTTAGGCCATATTCCTAAACCTCCGGACAACCCCTCTGAGGAAATGAGTAAATAAATGCATACTTGGCACTTGTACAATACAGTAACCAGGAGTTGGGTGGCTTCTGACCCTGGATCTTTCCTACGATGTCACCCACTTCTTGGCAATTACTGTAATGTTGCTATTTCTGGGGTCTCTTAGCAACGGTCTGTAATAAGGTCTTCTAGGACAGTAAGGTTGCATTAAAGCTTCTAGAAGGAATCTATTATCTACTCTCAGTACCCACTTCTGTAATCGAGGAAAATTGCATTAATGAAAATGGAGTCTTAAACGTATGGGGCATATATGGCTTATTACTTACCATGTCACCTGGAAAAAACTAAGTAGTAGGGTGACCGATTGCCCTTTTCTGTAATCATATAGAATTCTGGAGAATCTTTTCATGAAACTCTGTGTTCCTGAGTTGTTACTCCTTAGTGTAGGGATACCTTCTCAACAAGTAACACCCAGTTGTCAAATCCTTCGAATACTCAAGAGGCTTGAGGTTTTTTTCATTTGATTGCCTTCTGTCTCAAAATTAGATTCAAACCTATCGCATTGAAATTGGTTTCTTATCTGCAGGCAGCATGTTATAGAGCAGGAGGAGCTGATCGGATTGTACATAGTGTCCTATCTGCAGGCAACATGTTATAGAGCAGGAGGAGCTTAGCAGATTGTACATAGTGTCCTATCTGCAGGCAACATGTTATAGAGCAGGAGGAGCTGAGCAGATTGTACATAGTGTCCTATCTGCAGGCAACATGTTATAGAGCAGGAGGAGCTGAGCAGATTGTACATAGTGTCCTATCTGCAGACAGCATGTTATAGAGCAGGAGGAGCTGATCAGATTGTATAAAGTTTCCTTTCTATGACCCAGCTGCTTCCTGCTTGCCTTGTTATCAGGCACATGAAATAAAGATTTGAACTCTTGGGGTGTAATGTTCTCCCCCTCCCTTATGTGAAAAGAATGATTTTCTTAGAGGATATTACATAATCTAGTGTTAAAATTCCATCGCCCCCACATCTCTGGCATCAGTAATGGAAATTGAATGTGCCCCAGTGCATATTGGTCTGTGCCAGGCCCAGACTGTAATGTATGGTTTATAGTAATAGTCTTATAAGGGAAAGTGACACATTATGGGTCCCCTAACCCTCTTGGGCCCGGTTGCGATCGCACCCTCTGCACCCCCACAAGTTACCTCCCTGTCCAGCATCATATAAACACAAATGTATTTTGCTAACTATTCTAAGGGACAATTGGTGAGATTTATTTTTAACTTAATATTTATAGTTTAAGATTATTGTTTTTAGGTTCCATTCACCTATCTGTTAGGTTCTCAATTTTTGTCCTTCAGTTATTGTTGGCCAAAACTTGTAGTAGTCGGACACCTAGAACAGGTACAAATCTTTCCATTATCCCATACCTCTGTAGAGTCGCTGGAAAGACCTGAGCCTGTTGTGTTTGTTCATCCATTCCTGGATTTGGCTCACAATAACTGAAGGCCTACGGCTGCATTCACACTGCTGCAAGGGGGGCGTATATACGTCCCCCATAGACGGTAATGGGCGCCCTACGGGAGCGGTACGGTGTGGCAGCTTACTGCTCCGTACCTGGGAAAAAGATAGGACATGTCCTATCCTTTCCTGTATTACGGCGCTGTGCGCCATATGTTCCTATGGGGAGGGGCGGGGGTGAGCAGCGCTCACCTCCTCTCCTTGCGCGCTACAGTCTGCCCGCCATGCTACGGTATGGCGGGCAATGGCAGTGTGAATGTAACCGAATAGAAATGTGAACTGGACCTGACTTGTATATGTTATAAAAATTTAATTTTAAAGGTAGCCTACCAGTTCCTTCAATCATTATAATCCCTTTATAACAAACTGTGGAATAATTTTATGTAATTTCCATCATATATCTCTCTCCATTATGCAATTTCAAAGGTACTCTGTTTAATCTGTATTCTAATGAGGTAGTTGGTGCACCTAAGTGTGTCCTCGGCACCTGGAGTACTGCTATTCCTGCCTAAGTTGCTTCAGTCTCTTTTGTGTCTTCCCCCTATGCTTCCCGAACGACAAATCTCCTGTTTATCTGACGGGACTGGTACAGGCATAAATGGCAGCATTAGTCGGGTGCACCAACTGCCTACCTCTGTATACAGATTTAATAAGAATTTCTTTGAAACGGTATAATGGATAGAAATAATGGGGGAGATTTATCAAGTTTCTTTGGTAAAACTTCTGATCTCCCCCAATTAATGCATTTTGGAAATAGCACATTTCTCTACTACATGCTACCAGCAGATTATGTTTACTGAAGATGGGCAACCCCTTTGAATTTTATTACTATATCACCTTACTCAGATTAATCTTGCATGTTTAACACGTCAAGTTCCTTCTAAAGGGAACCTGTCACCGCTGTTCCAAAAAAATGAAACTAAGACAGGTTCCCATAGAGCCCTTTAGTCCTAAGGGCACCCATTTATCAACTAACACTGGCGATGCATAGAAAAGCAAAAAAATCACATTTTATTCTGTACCTGGTAACCAGGGAGAACCCAGCGAGTCCACGTGGGAGGATCACCGCGGCTCGAGTCCTCGCCCTCCTCTGTGCACATCAGCACGCCTCCTGTATGATTTTTTTCCTACATCGCACAGCCGAGTTCCGTGCACTGGCTGCTCTCAACTCTGTCAATGCTTATCAGCGAGCAGGAAGCCAGGAAGCCAGGGAGCCGCGTGACGTAGGAAAGATGGAGGCGTGCGCTGGCTTATGTGCACAGAGGAGGGCGAGGACTCGAGCCGCGGTGATCCTCCCACGTGGACTCGCTGGGTTCTCCCTGGTTACCAGGTACAGAATAAAATGTGATTTTTTTGCTTTTCTATGCATCGCTAGTGTTAGTTGATAAATGGGTGCCCTTAGGACTAAAGGGCTCTATGGGAACCTGTCTTAGTTTCATTTTTTTGGAACAGCGGTGACAGGTTCCCTTTAAATTCATGTGAAACCCTTTAATACTAGCTCAATGCACCCTAAGGTTGGGAGGCCTGCAGGCCGTGTAGATAGGAGGCTTGTGTATTTTTCTGCTAATCCCTTGAACAATTGTTATGCGCTCCTCTGGCTTGTGCGGTGCTCTGTACTATGGACGCCTGGTACAGCCTTGGTGCATTATTCAGACCTCTCACGCTGGATAGCTGGGGATTAAATATGGCCAGACAATAGCGCATGACGCATGGCCTCCATTCCTACACACTCTTCCCCCTCAGCACCTGTTTTTGTCTCTTGTTCCAGGTCGTGCTCCTTACAGCAAGCGAACAACGTGCTTATTGTTCCCACACAATGGAGCCAGGGGTGAGGCAGCAGGCTCCAGAACAATGTCACATTTACCTGAGAGATTTACATCAGCAAAGTTCATTTTCTTTTAAATGACTTGTCAAAGGAGAAACGAGGGCATCCTTAAAGGGGCACCTTCACCTCGTGTGGGGGCGGTCGTTACCTCGCAGATGTATCATCCTCAGCATCATCAGGAACAATAGTCCGATGCTCTGAATTGGGCTTCCAGACTTGTCTCCCCCATAAAACATACATTTTGTTATTAAGGAATTTTGGAATTTTTTGCACCCTAAACCTAAGCCACATGCCGACATGTTGGAGTTTTAGTCACCCTCAGACCAGCTGATAAGAAATCTACCAATCATAATCAAGCCATGGACACTTACTCCTAGATCCAGGCAGCGTGACTGTGGTAATCTTCTTATAATTAGTTATCCATGTTCTCCTTCCTTCTAAAATCAACTTTTCAAATTATGCTAAAGATCTGCAGCTTCACAAGCTGTTACACTTTCTAACCCTGTGATATCATGACTGCACAAGAAGGGAAGTTTTGTTTTTTTTAAAGCTAGTGTTCTGGCTCATTAGCATAATTTTAAGTTGGAGGAGCCCATGGAGGTCACTGTGCCTAGATCTATAAGTAAGTGTCCCCTGGTTGGTTTGGACGGTAGAATTTTTTTTTTCCGTATTAAATTTTATTCAGTTTTCAAAAGTATTAACAAACGGTGCTCTTTAGGAGCATTAACGAGACCAAGGGCAAACAAACATTTTACAATAATAAACAGACCAGCTCAACCAAGTCGGGTCCGATTAATAGGCACTTATCAAATTTTAGTGAAGGAACTCGAGTAACCTCCGTAAGATATGAGGCACACTCATAACAGTAGCGGAATCAGGAATATTCAGCAACCCGTGTGATATCATATCTCCTCCGGGCCATCGCAGGTCAGAGAGTTATAGGCCGATGAGGATTTAAAGGTAAACCGATGGTGCCAGGTCTTCTAGAAACGTGCCGCACTCCTTGGATCTGAATTCATCAAACTCTCCATTCGACTCGCCTCTTACACTCTCCTCAGTCATTGAAAAACTGTAGGAGGTTCAGTAGAGAGCCCACAGGTTGGTATACACGATTTAGCCGCGTTCAATAAGTGTCGAACCAGAGATCGCCTGTATGTGGCAAGGGAAACATCATTCCGGTGTAAAAGGACCCAGGTGCGATCGTTTTGTAGCGCTTTACCTGTCACCTCGTGAACTACCTTAAGAATGGGGTGCCAAAAAAGGGGCAAGCTTAGGACATTCCCAAAACATATGTAGCACGAGAAGGCCTATGGAAACATTTTGTGTAGTACGTTTTGACGAAAGATTTACTATAAATTGGTTAAGTGGGTTTTTCCATGTCCTATACACAGCATTCCAGTTCCTGCATCGCTCCAATACACCCATATTTCAGGCTTGTGCCCAGTTGGAAGTTTTGAGCGGTTACTGGACCACACTTCCTCCATTGAACCCTGGAACAAGGGGCCACTCAAGTGCTGAAGCAGGTCCCCATGACCCTCAGATCTTCCACCAGATGCAGGCCTGAAAACTGGAAGAACCCAAGTGGAGTAAGGGTACATTCGCATGACGTATGTTCTCCAGGGGCGTAGCCAAGGTGAGCATACAGGCAAGCGCTGCTCACCGCTCCCCTCTCCATAGACAAGCGAGCGCCCTGAACCGTAACATGGCGAAATATAGGACATGTCCTATATTTCGCTGTGCACGGTCACATTACGGTGAGACAATGGGGCACGTTTACTAAGGGTCTGAATTTTACCGTTTCGCGACGAATTGCCCCGGGTTTTTGGCGCACGCGATTGGAATGTGTCGCATTAGCGCCGGCTTGCATGCGGTGAAAAACGGGGGGCTTGGCCGTTGGAAAGCCAGACGGATTTGGAAAAATCGCGCTATTTAAAAAAAAAAAAAAGTGTCGCTTGACACACACTTACATGCACCAGGAATAAGACCTGAATCGGAAGACCCGAATCCTCGTCGGAGAACGCGCCGCTGGAACGCAACTGGACCGGGTAAGTAAATCTGCCTCAATGTGTGCTTTTTTTTCTGTAAAAATATCTGGAAAAATCTGAATGAATGAATAGATGTACAAGGATTTCATGTATAAAGTATAAAATTCGGTGGGTGGTTTTGGGGGCCATGGGCCCGGGCTACTGCCCAAACCGCTTATATTATAATCCACTACTGTTCACACCTACACGGTATCATGAGCCAACATTTATAAGGCCCTGGTACTACCAGCTAAACCATTGGTGTGCAACAAGGGAGGCGGAACACGGTAAGTACGGTAAGTTTTTTGTCGCCAGAGATAAGTGCATCTGATGGTTGGGTTCGGCTGATTGACTCAGACATATCGCCCCCCTGGCCAATTATTGCCATGGCTCGTTGCTAGTGGAGTAACCTAGTGGCTGTTCGTATGCCAATCCAGCAATATGTCTGGGTCAGGCGCCAAACCCGACCATTGGATCAGCTCATCTCTATATCATCACCTTGGGATGGGTCATCATTATCCATTTGGTGGGAGCTGAACATGTGATCCCCATACTGATCAGCTGAATAGGAGTAAAGATGCAGTACCCTGCCACCACCACTATACAGAACATGGATCCTTCTATTTCTGATTTTATATCCTGCATGTTACAGTGTTGGAGCGGTAAATAGTTTAGAGCCCAATCATTGGACCCACCCCCTACAAATCTAATACTGATGACCTGACATCAGACTAGTTCATTAGCATAAAAGAGTAAAAAATATATTTAAATCTTTCTATTGTCTGACTACAAAGCCCATAATGCTGCTCTATTGTGTGTGTTTTTATGCTTTTTATCAGTTTTCACCATTACATTTCTATTACCTTTATGTACACCTTGTATATTTAATAGCGACTAAAAATTAACTAAAAAAAAATACTTCTTGTACTTTTTTTGTTTCCGGAAAATGCAACATGAAATGTTTTTTTTTGCCGAACAGCTGAATTGTGTGTGAATACGAAGCTGCGACTGCCTCAGCCTATTGTGATTTAATAGCAGTGGATGTATTCGGCTTCGTCTCCGTTGCAGATATTATAGGCTTTTTGCTGTTGTGCGTAATCTCTTTTTCTATTCTCATTGTAGTTGTCCTGGAGTTTTAAGTTGCTCCGATTACTTTTTTTGGTTCATACAAGGTAAATTGAGTCGAGCAGAAGGTTTTCATTTTATGCTTGTTGGTTTTGTAACGTGGCTTGAACTGTGTCGCTTTCATGCTGAAATGTGCAATAGATTCTCTACTAGACATCAATTTTGTACCCCCCCCCCCCAAATATCCATCTATCCGACTCTTATTACAGATCCTCCTCCCCCCACCCTGAACTACCAGAGCTATTACCTGCTGCTCCAACATCTCAGCAATTACCAATCAATATATCTTGTGGTCCAAAAGTTATCAACACAGAGGTAAAGAAAGAGATTTCAGGGGGAGGAGCTAGTACAGCACTTCCTCTTCTGCTTCCTGTGCCTGCCCCCATCAGATGTGGTGCCCTAGGCGTCTGCCTATGTCTACTTACCCCTCATCCCGTACCCTGTGTACAGATATGTAATTTTACCTTTTGTTTCTGAAAGAAAATGGTGTTATGGAACTTTTATTTCACCCTGGAGTGTGGAAGCCATTAAAGGGAGCTGTCATACTGCATGGGTTTAAAGGGTTTTTACCTTGAAGCAAAGTGGGAAACGGGATAGGGCCTATCTTGCTGATCAGTGGGGGTTTCAGTGACGAGACCCCTACAGATCGGGAAAACGAGGGGTCCCTGGCTGCTCCTCAGACTAATGGAGCAGATGGCCGCGCATGACCGTTCTGCTCCATTAAACTCTATGGAGCTGACAGAGCTGGACAGAGCTGGAGCTGACAGCAATGCTTGGAAATTTCCATCAGCTCCATAGAGATTAATGGAGCAGAATGATCATGTGCAGCCTTCTGTTCCATTACTGTTATGGAGCGACAAGTGGTCAGTCAGACACCTCGTTCTCACAATCTACGGGGGTCTCAGGACTGAGACCCCCACTGATCAGCAAGTTAGGCCCTATCCCATGGATAGGGGCTAACTTTGCTTCGTGGTAAAACCTCTTTAAGGATATGGCCTAAAAATTGCAGCAGCATATTATGCATACCACCACGTTTGACTCTCCGACCATCTTCTAGAAGTTGAGAATAATACATAAGTAGTTGTTTGAATAAGGGTTGCTTTGTCACAGTGGTGGACTGGGGTGCTTTTGGCCCACCATATAGTAATACCTTTCTCCTTTCCTCTCTTCCAGTCCACGGCCCTTTCCCTGCCCATATGCTGTGCTGGTCCAGAGAGCAGTATAGGGTCTAGGTTACTCACCTTTCCCCGCTCCCCCAAGCAACAGTCTTCTTCTCTGCTGTATGTGGCTTTGAATTTGGCAGGTATGATGATGTCATCACACTGCATCTGCCAGCTTCCACAGCTGCCACACACAGGAGAGGAGAAGAAAACTGCTGCAGCTTTGGGGGAGAGAGGAAAGGTGAGCAAATATTTTGCCACATACTTCGAGGGGGCCATTATATGTGAGGGGCTGTTATAATGCTCACTTTTCTTTGGCTGTGACTCTTGGTTACTGTGGGGGCACTGACACAATTGGCTGCTGGTTGACTCTGTGACTATTTGCTACTGTGTGGGGGCAATGTGACTATTTGCTACTGCACATATTGGCCATGCCGATGTCTCTGGTTATTTATACAATACAAAGCTTTGTGGTTGCACTTAAAGGGATTGTAGTGGACCTGAGTGAAGTTGGCCCCCCCACCACCTGTGCTACGTGCTACGTTTGTGCAGCAGAATTTTCCGTTTGTGCCGCTATCATTTTTAAGATTTTAATGAAAGTTTCCAGAGGTCATCAGAGGTCAACCAGCCACCCCCCCCCCACATCGCCCAAATCAAACAAAACTGGTGCCGAACAATTCTGCTACGTTTGTGCTGGTTTGTGCTGCTCAAATCTATGTTTGTGCTGCTTTTGTTTTGAATAAATGAACAAAAAATTAAAGGTCAAAAGGTTAACCAGCCCCCCCACATTAACCGAATCAAACAAAACTGGTGTCAAACGTTAGTGCTATGTTGGTGCTGGTTTGTGCAGCAAGAATTTTCGTTTGTGCCGCTATCATTTTTAATATATTCATACTTTTTTCCAGAGGTCATCAGAGTTCATTTCTTCCAAAGTACAATGTGTTTGCTAGCTCCCCCTGGTGATCAAACCAGGGAAGAGTAACTAGGTTTGTTTTGTACCAGTTCATCCTAAACCCCCTTTAACCTATGCAAACACCTGAACATACCTTAAAAATGATAGCGGCACAAACGAAAATTTTTGCTGCACAAACGTAGCACTAACGTTTGACACCAGTTTTGTTTGATTCGGTTAATGTGGGGGGCTTCTTGAATTTTTGATCTTTAATTTTTTGTTCATTTATTCAAAACAAATTCAGCACAAACCAGCACAAACGTAGCAGAATTGTTCGGCACCAGTTTTGCTGGATTTGGGCGATGTGGGGGGGGGGGGGGTTGGTTGACCTTTGATGACCTCTGGAAACGTTCATTAAAATCTTAAAAACGATAGCGGCCCAAACGAAAATTTCTTCTGCACAAACCAGCACAAATGTAGCACAAACGTTTGACACCAATTTTGTTTGATTTGAACAAGGTGGGGGGGCCAACTTCACTCAGGTTTGTAGTGGTTATGTATAAATGTAACTAGATTTATACAGTAATAAAATCACATACTTATAAGGCAACCACGAGGCTGATGTGGCCCCTGGCGAAAATGAGTCCACTGGTTTATATGGATATAGGTCTCCGAATGCTTGGAGTTGGTAAGTCAGATTTCTGATCAGATCCCCTCATCTACTGATTGATTCATCTACAGTGATGGGAGTTGTAACACACTAGGTAATTCAGATGATAGTACCCGAGATGCCACCACAAGTCCACCAGTAGGCCAGTCCGAACATGACTGTAATGAAATCTCTGTACTACTGTTCAATGGACAGAGGAACAGTTCAGGCAAGATGGCCGCCCCGAAATCTGCTAAACCAAATAAAAGCAGCAGAGGCGTAACCAGCAGAGGCTGGGCCCCATAGCAGACCTTTGAATGGGGCCCCCTTCTCTTCCGAATACATATTTATACACACACATTTACACAAGTGCAATCATTTTTATACATGTGTCTACACATTCATACATTTATTCACACAAGTGTATGCACACCATATACACACATAGGGGGATATTTATCATACGCTGGCGCTCGTGCGCCAGTGTATGATCGCCCCGCCGCTGCAAATTCGCAGCACGATACATCAAGAGGCTTCTGCCTCTTGATGTATCGGGCTGCCAGCAGCGCAGCGTTTATCCTACGCCAGGCACGTATGAAAAGTCGCCGGCAGCAGCGAGTGCGCAGGCGCGGGGACAGTAACGCCCCGTGCCGGCCCGCTCCCGTCCGGCCGTGCCCCCTGCTCGGCCGGCCGCGCCCCCCCCCTTCACGCCCCACTGGCGTGAAGGTGGCGGATTGGGGAAAATAATCACAAAAGCTAGCAATAAGCTAGCATTTGCGATTATTTCAGGGCCTCTGCGCCATTGGCGGTGCGCAGAGGTCCTGATAAATATGCCCCATACAGTATATACACATCAAATTTACAACATACACACAGATATACAGCATATATACACACACATCCAGTATATACATCATACACACAGATATACAGCATATATACACACACATCCAGTATATACATCATACACACAGATATACAGCATATATACACACACATCCAGTACATACACACAGATATACATTATATACACACATATATATCACAACACACACACATATATATATATATATATATATATATATATATATCACAACACACACACAAACATTATTAATTGTACTCATTATTAATTGTACAGTATTAATTGTACTCACCCACCTTCATCACTAAATGTCACACAGTCGTCGCGTCTGGAACGTGGGGTCGGGTCAGAAAGCAGACGAGGTGAGCGTGCCGCAGGTGAGGCGAGCACGATGGCCGCAGGAGAGGCGGGCGAGCCAGGCCACAGGAGAAGCACGCCGGGCCACAGGATAGGTAGGCGAGCCATGCCGTAGGAGAGGCGGCTGGGCTGCATGGGCGGAGGGTGTTGCCGGCTGGACATGAAGTTGGCGGGCCTGATGCCTGGTGGGCGGGGCAGGCACCAGATTCCTCAGCAAAGGTAGTGGGGCGGCTCCTGAGCCCGGGACGGACAGCCAAATTATAATTTGTTAATGATATGTCCCCGGGCCTGTCCCACTATCTCTCCACCCACCTCATATGCAATGGGACAGGCCCGGGGACACATCCATAACAAATTATAATTCGGATGTCGGTCCCGGGCTCATTGGCCGCTCTTTACATCAGCGTTCCCGCTTCCTGCCAGAGGCAGGAAGCAAGTAAATAAATTATTCTTTGCCCATCCATCACGGGCCCCCCTGCGCCCGGGCCCTGTAGCAACTGCTACATCTGCTACGGTGGTTGTTACGCCACTGAAAAGCAGGAAATAGATGATGTTAGTAATTATGAAAAAAAATAAGATGACACGTTCCCTCATCATGAGCGTGAATCATTTGTGTTAAATCTGACGTTACTGACGTGGAAAATCCTACTGGTGCTTTACACCCCCCTTCTACGGTCGAGTCCTTCATAAAAATCAATTAACACTTTCCTTTTATGATTGATCACTTTCCCTCCCTCTGACGTAATAGGACTTGATGATACGCCAGATATTCCCACAAACCAACGTGTTACTGAGTCATGGTGATGGTGTGGGAATAGGAACTACGTCCACTCCATCTCTGGTGGGTGCTGGCTGGGAGCGGCCATAGCGAAGCTTTCCGTGGCAGCTTTTATTAACCATAGTAGGCTGTGTTTAACCCATTAGATGCTATGGTTTTTAGTGACATTGCCATACAAATTTGTTATCCCCGTGATCGCACCGTTCCAAAGAATGAAGTAGACATTTCATTTTGGCCGCACAGTGAAAGCCGTAATATCCAAGCCCACAAGAAAACGGCACAAATGCGGTTTTTCACCATTTTCACTGTATTTGGAATTTTTTTACCACTTCCCGGTACACGACATGAAAAATTAAATACTGTCATTTGTTATGCAGAAAACGAACCATCACAGAGCTCTTCACATGGAAAAATAAAAAAGTTATAGATTTTTGAAGGTGGGGAGTGAAAAATGGAAGTGAAAAAACTAAAAAGAGCCAAGTCGTTAAGGGGTTAAAATACAGATAGAACTATTATATAGACCCCCCACATGGGTTATATATTATATACAGCCCCCTCCTAGTTTAATAATATACAGCCCTACATGGTTATATTATATATTGTTAAAATGATGCTATATTTAACAAAATCTGCTACAAAACCTTTTTTTTTTGTTCACCCAAATTAGTAAAATATTTTGGAGTATATATATTTATTAGTACAATTCATATGGTACAAAGAAAATTGGAAAGCTAAAAACAATTCTTTACCCCCCCCCCCCCTCAAAAAAAACTTTTTGGGTGCTTTGTTATCATTGTTTTTCCTGTTTTTTTTTTTTACGTAAAAAAGTGGTGTTGAGGTTTTTTGGGACTTTTCCTCATCATTAATCTGACGTCAGCATAAAAATACTGCTATTGAGTCACATATACTGGGGCACATTTACTTCACCCAAAGTGCATTGTCCGACGACAATGCACTGTGCCGTGATTCACAAAGATAGTGCCCCCGATTTCCTGCATGTGTCGCTTCCCCGCTCAGGTCCGCCGGAGTTCACCATCTTCTTCCCGGTGCATGTAAGTGCATTGGTTGCGACACAATTTGATAATTAAATCCTGCACTCAGTCCGAATCAGTTGCATCGTCCGACGACACATTCCCCTTCTAGAAAAGCTGTCACAGTGGTGCAAATCCCCCAAAAATTTCCAAAATCTGATGAAAATTACCCTTAGTAAATAAGCCCCATTACGTTTTTAGACACTATTTTTGACACTATATATTGACAAAAAAGTCTTGCTGTGATAAAGTCTGTGCACCAAAAATTCATTATTGTTGTTCACCAAAATAGACCAACTAATAATAATAATTCTTTATTTATATAGCACACACAGATTACGCAGCGTTGCACAGAGCTTGCCAGATCAGTCCCTGTCCCCAATGGGGCTCACAATCTAATCAACCAACCAGTATGTTTTGGAGTGTGGGAGGAAACCGAAGGACCCGGAGGAAACCCACCCATCCAGCATCAGACACAGGGATTACTAATCTGGAATTAAGAACTGCAGTGAACTGTCTAGTTCTACTCTACACTGGTCTAATGTGCGAAACATTAATACATCTCCCTCTATGAGGTAAATCAAACTGGTACCAGTGAAAAGTAGAACTCATTCTGCAAACGCAAAACTTCCTTAATAAAAAATACTCATAAAAATGTGAAAAAAATGTAGTGTAGATAACAAAGCAAAAAAGAAAAAAAGCATAATGAAAGGCTTAATGGAAATGTGCAACTACTATCAAAATCCATCATGATAAACCAGGGACACTTACAGATCCAGGCACAGTGACTGCGGTAATCTTCTTATATTTATTATCTAAAATTAAGTTTTAAAATTATACTAATGAGACAGAAGGGCTTTGGGGGGATTACCAGAGCCTTTTCATCTTCACAGGCTGTTACACTGTGAAGGAGCAATCCCCCCTCCCTCTGCGTGCTGAAATGTCCTGTTTCACTGAAACGCTGCAGTGAGATTACATCAGGCAGAGGGAGGGGAAGTGCTGAGAGAGCAGGGGGAGACATTGTAACAGCATGTGAAGCTGCAGCACGGGGTGCTCATAGAACAGCCCCAGTAGCATTTCAGGCTCATTAGCATAATTGTAAACATTGATTTTAGAAGGAAGATTATATAAGAAGATTACCACAGTCATGGTGCCTGGATCTATGTCCCTGGTTTATCATGATGGATTTTGATGGTAGATTTTCTTTAGGAAGAGCAGAAAGTTCTGGCCATAGGAGACATCTTCATTAAGGCTCAAGAGGGAGAAACAGCAATGGAACACAAAACATTGGGAAGAGAGAATACTCAGTAATTCCGGGGGATGGAGGGAAAGATCAAAGTCTACGTGTTGTAGGAAGGTTAAATCGGAGGTGAATAGATGGGATTGTCTGGGTAATAAGTGCGCAGTAAAACAAACATGGTTAAAGCCCATTTGTTTATTGAATTACCAAAAAAGAAAAATCTGTGACATGGCTGAATTTTTTTTTCTCTCTAAATCATAACACCGTCTCCACGGCAACAAAAGACGTCATACTTGTTATTGCAGGAAAGAGCATCTGCGAGGACATTGCATTTAGCACCGAGTGGAAACTGACAGCCAGGGAAATATAAATACATTGATTTTTTTCTTTCTGCGCTGCTCTGTGTATAGGAAAATTCTGTCAGCGCCGTCTCACTTTCACATTGCTCGCCCCAGAGTCAACCGAGCACCCCCCTGTGCCTGACCCCAAAGGTCATATAACCTCTGATCGCAGAGAATGAGGCCCTTCATATGCCGATCTCTGTACATTTGTGGAAGAATCCTGCTGAGTGTGAATACACCCTTTGTCTGGAATCACATACAAAGTTTAAATGCATTTTTTGTAGCTAAAAACAGGAAAAATTATAAAAAAATTTTGCCACAGTCTCTGTTTTCAGTGATATTTGTTAGGCTACATTCACATCTTGTTTTTCACCTCCGTTCCCAACGTATCCTTACAACGGAGGACTACGGTGTATCCCACTGGAAAACGTTCTCTGGTTCAACTCCTTAATCAGGAGGAGGAGCTAACATCAGCAGAAGACAGTGATTTTCTGTTCCTGGTGTCTCCCCAGTGATGTAATATTCTTATATGGACAGTTACATCACCGGGGAAACACCCAAAGTATATGCTCGGCGGACGCCAGGGATGGATGCTGTACATTAGTGTCCGTCCCCAATAGACTCTAATGGTCTCCACTGATACTATTCTCTCCATCAAAAAGCAAAATGAAAAAAAGCTGACTTATGCATTTTTTTCATAGCAGGTTCCTGCTGGATATAACATATACTGAGCAGAAGTCAGCATAAAGGATTCTCCCACCTGAAGTTATAAGTCTATGGATGCATTTAACATACAAGTAATGAGATTCCCTGGTGTACGTGCTAAACATGTCCAAAAGACGAAATGTGAATGTAACCTCAGTTATTTAAAGGGCATCTACCACCAGAATGAAGGACTGTATGCCTAAGGGGCTCCAAAGTGTTAATGGAGCCTGGAGCCCCTCAGGCTCATTTGCATACAGTCTTTCATCCTGGTGGTAGATGTCCTTTAAGAATTTCTTAGAATGAATTATGATGATTATGATCAATATTTATGATGAATTTAAGATGTACTTGGGGCAGTGCAGTCCAATATTATTTTAAAGGAAATTCTACCATCAAACTCAAGCATGATAAACCAGGCACACTTACTCATAGATCCAGGCACTTCCTTCTAAAATCAACTTTTATAATTATGCTAATTATACCAGAGTCATTTCATGCTGTCTCCCCCTACCCATCTGCTCCCTGAGCCTTTCCCCCCTCCTGATATAATTTCACCACAGTAGAGGTAGTTTTGGGAAGAGGGTGGAAGTGCTCCTACATCGTGTAATGAAAAAAAAAGAAGAGTTTGAGAACTCCATTTGAGCAGCTGTTCACACAGATCAATTTTAACTCCAGAAAGGTTAGGGTTATCTTGACATATTTCACACGTTAGCTAAGGTTGAAATAGAAGATGTGCTATATATATATATATATATATATATATATATATATATATATATAAACAAAGAAATACACACTAAAGATAGGCCTTCAATATTGGTAGACAATATTGGAGACACATGGAGACACAGATGTAATAGAGGACACTCAACTGTTACCTTCCAAAAATCCTTGTGATCCAGTTTTGTATGGTCTGGTACCATTGGGTCACAACTGAAGAAATCCAATCATTGGCCTCAATATTCACATTAATACTGACGTGGTCAAGTGAATATTTTTCCCTTACAGTCCAACAGGAACCAGACTAGACCAGTGCTAGAACAGACAGTCCCTTTAGCCTGTGTTAGTCTTTTTTCTATTATTTCTGTTTTTTTTTTGTATTTTATGCAGTTTTAAAATTCAGCTTTTAGTCTAATTAATTTATCTAAATTTTATCTAAATTATTTTCAGTTAGAATTGTTTAAAGGACATCTACAATTCGGATGTTATTGTGCCTGTGGAAACACCCCCCAGGGCCTCTTGGACTCATTAGTATAATTTTAAAAGTTGATTTTGGAAGGAAGGAGTCCCTGGATCTATGACTGTGTCATTGGTTTATCATGCTTCATTTTGATGGTAATTTCCTTTAAAGGGGGATCAAATAATGGGAGAAAAGTTTTTGTGTATATCACATGTAATATTTTGATAAGATTCCCAATTGACCATTGATAAAGGAGAATCTGCTAGCTCCTGGGTCACATGTAAACAAAGCAAAGGTCCTTGTAGGTGCCCAGTCCTACATCATATGCTGTCTTTCTGTGGCATAGTTCATACGTTTCAAAAAAGACACATGTGCATCAAAAATGCAAGAAAAAAACAAATGCAAATTAACACTTTGGTGCACCATGGAAGTAGATGTGAGGTTTAATGCACCATGGGTGTGGATATAATGTTTAGTGCACCATGGGTGTGGACATAAGATTTGGTGCACCATGGGTGTGGACATAAGGTTTGGTGCACCATGGGTGTGGACATAAGGTTTGGTGCACCATGGGTGTGGATATTAGGTTTGGTGCACCATGGATATGTATAGGAGGTATAGTGTACCATGAATGCGTATATAAGGTTCGGTGCACCATGGATATGGATATAAGATTTTGGGCACCATGGAGATGGATAGGAGGTTTGGTGCGCCATTGGTGTGGATATAAGGTTCGGTGCACCATGAATATGGATAAAAGATTTAGGGCACCATGGAGATGGATTGGAGGTTTAGTGCACCATGGGTGTGGATAGGAGGTTTAGTGCCCCATGGAGATGGATCGGAGGTTTGGTGCACCATGGATATGGATAGGAGCCTTTCATGGCAGCTCTCATAGAGGGAGCAGATCAATCATAGGAGATAAGACTAGGGGGAGTGCCTAGCATGATGTAGCCACGCCCCATGGCACTCATTTGCATATACATTAATTTTCTGCAGATCTTTTCCAAATTCCTGCTTATGCTGCAGGGCACTTCACCTATAAGGTAATATGTGTGCATGTACATAAACCTTGGAGCTGACAGATTCCATTTAAGTGGTGTATTTGTTCTTGCCACAGTTAATAGAATTTTTTGACGCCTTTTCTCCTATGGAAGAGTGAAATGTTCCAGGATTACCTGGCCGGTGCTGATTCCTGCGGCCCGCACCCTGCACATTAATCACGCTACCTGGAGCATGACAGGTAATTAGCGGGTCGTCTTGCTCATGTGACTCAGGTAATTTCTAAGTGCAGGCAAGTAGAATTGAGTAGTGGAATTAGAGCCCCGGATGCCTATAATTATTACAGTGGATACACTTGCTAAGTACCAGTGTTCTGCTTTTTGAGAACATGTTTTCAAGGTCAAACTGTGCTCTTTCCTGTGGAACTAATCCAGGAAAGAAGGGATTCTTTTCTTATCTTCTAAAACTCTCTTTATAAAATGTTAAGATTATAGTGTCATGTTCAAGACGGGGCTGGCGTTACACCAAAAATTCTGCCGTCTGCTTCACAATAATGACATGTTTGAATCCGCTTTGGAGATAGAAAAAGATGCAACAAAGGACAGCAGGAAGCAGATATCAGAGAGATGTGCTTGAAACACCGGGTCAGGGCCAGGAACAAGAAGGAGCCCGGTATCGGGACTGCGTGCGCTAGGAAAAGTTTCAATATCTTACATAAATTACAGATCAACGCCAAAAAGATTTTACCTATTGAGTCCATCCAAGTCCCCAGGGGCAGTCTGATAATTTGGGCAGTGGGCAGAGGGGGTGGGATCAAGGCTTTAAAAGTTAAATATATTGAATCCTTATAATGATGGGAACACCCATGTTACTAGTTATGACTGGGATAATGGGTAGTCCCATCGCATTGATGCATCGTCTTAAAATCCTCCTTTATTGTAGTAAAGGTTAAAACTAGAGATGAGCGAACATACTCTTGTTCGAGCATTAGCGTACTCGAAACTGCTCGTTGCTCGGACGAATACTTCGCCCGCTCGAGAAAATGGCATCTCCCGCCGTTTTGCTTTTTGGCGGCCAGAAACAGAGCCAATCACAAGCCAGGAGACTCTGCACTCCACCCAGCATGACGTGGTACCCTTACACGTCGATAGCAGTGGTTGGCTGGCCAGATCAGGTGACCCTGGAATAGACTAGCCCCTGCCCGCACTGCTCGGATCATTCTGTGTCTGGATGCCGCTAGGGAGAGCTGCTGCTGGTCAGGGAAAGCGTTAGGCTGTTCTATTAGCTTACTGTTAGGCAGGAGTGATTCTACAAGAACCCAACAGCCCTTCTTAGGGCTACAATAACGTTATACTTTTTTTTTTTTATTTGCAGCTAGTACCATATTGTGAGGAATTTGCAGGGGGACTTGCTACCGTTGTGTTTAGCTCTTAGTGACACACATATCCATCGCAAAGACCGAAGTGGGACAATTTATTAGGGGTTGGATTTCAATTAGGCACAGTCTGCCATTTACTTTTTATTTTACGTTTATTTTGTCATAACTCAGCGTCATCTCATCTGGCATAGCAGTGTGCTTTCATACTTGGCTAGAAAATAGCCATCGGAGAATCCAAACGGCTTACTTAGGCCTACAGTAGCATTATATATATTTTATTTCTGGTTGATCTGCTGGTGGCTGTAGTTGTTGTAGTGCATCTACTACCATATTGTGAGGAATTTGTAGTGAGACTTGCGTCCGTTGTGTTTAGCGCTTAGTGACGCACATATCCATCGCAAAGACCGAAGTGGGACAATTTATTAGGGGTTGGATTTCAATTAGGCACAGTCTGCCATTTACTTTTTATTTTACGTTTATTTTTTCATAACTCAGCGTCATCTCATCTGGCATAGCAGTGTGCTTTCATAGTTGGCTAGAAAATAGCCATAGCAATAGGATAGCATCGTTTGGTTTTAAAAACTAAAAAACACAACAAAAAAAAAAACACAAAAACAAAGTAAGCCCGCGAGCCGGGCGATACGTGTGGGGCACTCTATCCTCCCCAGACCACAACGACCTTACTGGTAATTTATTCCTTGTATTTGTTTACTTTCGCAGATTATCCACCCTGGACCATATATTTATCACAGTATTTATTATTTACATGAGTGATTTGTTTACCTATATCTATCATATACTGTGGCTCATCTGTGATTTATTCATGTGGCGGGACTGGGGAGTTCGTATGTGATGTACACCCAATTTGTCCTTTGGGTTTTTAAGTATGTTTTAACATGATTTATTAATAAAGTTTAATTTTTGTCATTCATACACATCTCCTATTGTGTCTTATACATTGGTAGTCTCTAGATGTGTGACTAAGTCCCTTATTGGATTATTTTTGCCCCAATCCTTTAAATAAGCAAAAATTAAAGTTATAACTTTCATTTTCAAAATGTTTAACCCGAGGGCTAGGGGTAGAGGACGAGGGCGGGGACGTGGGCGTCCAACTACTGCAGGGCCGTGGTCCTGGGCGGGGTGAGACACCACCTGCAGAGCTACACTCCCTAGGTTCATGTCTGAAGTTACTGGGACTCGTGGTAGAGCACTGTTGAGGCCAGAACAGTGCGAACAGGTGATGTCGTGGATTGCCGACAATGCTTCGAGCAATTTGTTCACCAGTCAGTCTTCCACGCAGTCCACCCATGTCACCGAAATCGGCACTCCTCCAGCTCCTGCACCTCAGCCTCCTCCCCCCCAGTCTGCCCCCTCCCAGGAAAATTTGGCATTTGAACCGGCATACTCTGAGGAACTGTTTTCTGGACCCTTCCCACAGTCACAAACCACTTGTCCGGTTGCTGCTGAGCAATTTTCCGATGCCCAGGTTTTCCACCAGTCGCAGTCTGTGGGTGATGATGACCTTCTTGACGTAGTGGAAGAAGTGTGTAAAGAGGTGTCCGACGATGAGGAGACACGGTTGTCAGACAGTGGTGAAGTTGTTGTCAGGGCAGGAAGTCCGAGGGGGGAGCAGACTGAGGGATCGGAGGATGATGAGGTGACAGACCCAAGCTGGGTTGAGAGGCCGGGTGAACACAGTGCTTCTGAGACGGAGGAGAGTCCTCGACCACAACAGGTTGGAAGAGGCAGTGGTGGGGCCAGACGGAGAGGCAGGGCCAGAGCTGGTGCATCAGCGCCAAATGTGTCACGTAGTGAAGCTTCCGTGGCGAGGGCTCCCGCGGCGAAGGCTAGATTTTCAGAAGTCTGGAGGTTCTTTAAGGAAACACCGGATGACCGACGGACTGTGGTGTGCAACCTTTGCCAAACCAGGATCAGCAGGGGTTCCACCACTACTAGCTTAACTACCACCAGTATGCGCAGGCATATGAATGCTAAACACCCCACTCAGTGGCACCAAGCCCGTTCACCTCCGGCCGTGCACACCACTGCTCCTTCCCCTGTGTCAGCTGATAGTCAGCCCCCTGCCCAGGACCCTGGCACAAAAACCCCATCGTCGCCTCCACGATCCTCCACAGCATCCACCAGCGTTCAGCTCTCCATACCCCAGACGCTGGAGCGGAAAAGGAAATATAGTGAAACCCACCCGCACGCCCAAGCCCTTAATGTCCACATCTCCAGATTGCTTAGCCTGGAGATGCTGCCCTATAGGCTAGTAGAGACCGAGGCCTTTCGCAACCTCATGGCGGCGGCCGCCCCTCGGTATTCGGTCCCCAGCCGCCACTACTTTTCCCGATGTGCCGTCCCAGCCCTGCACCAGCACGTGTCAGACAACATCATCCGTGCCCTGACCAACGCCGTTTCTGACAAGGTCCACCTGACCACGGACACGTGGACGAGTGCTGCCGGGCAGGGCCACTATATATCGCTGACGGCACATTGGGTTAACTTGGTGGAGGCTGGGACCGAGTCTGACCCTGCGGCTGGTCATATACTGCCGACGCCGAGGATTGCGGGGCCTACCTCGGTCCAGGTCTTTCAGGCCTACTATGCCTCCTCCTCCTCCCACCCCTCCTCCACCTCCTCCTCCGAACTACCATCCGTGGGCATGGCGCCATCAGTTGCTAGCTCTAGGCACAGCAGCAGTGCCGTCGCTAAGCGACAGCAGGCGGTGCTCAAACTGCTGAGCCTAGGCGATAAAAGGCACACCGCCCAAGAACTATTACAGGGCATCACGGCGCAGACTGATCTGTGGCTGGCACCGCTGAACCTGAAGCCAGGCATGGTTGTGTGTGACAACGGCCGTAACCTGGTGGCGGCTCTGCAACTCGGCAGACTGACACATGTGCCATGCCTGGCCCATGTGTTAAATCTGATAGTTCAGCGTTTCCTCAAGACATACCCCAATCTGTCTGATTTGCACACGAAGGTGCGCCGCATCTGTGCGCATTTCAGGAAGTCCAGCACAGATGCTGCCACTCTCAGGGCAGCGCAGCGCCGCCTCCAACTGCCCGCTCACCGACTGTTGTGCGACGTGCCCACGAGGTGGAATTCAACATTAACCATGTTATCCAGAGTTTACCAGCAGCGCAGAGCGATTGTAGACTGCCAGATGTCAACTTCCACCAGAACTGGTAGTCAGGTCAGTCAGCTTCCTCAAGTCTACAATGAGGAGTGGACGTGGATGTCTGATATCTGTCAGGTGCTGACGCTTATTAAGATGAATAAAGCCAGGATTTCTCATAATTTCCAATCTCCACCAGGTGAAGGAAGCTCAACCTGAATAATTTATGCACTCCTCCTCCTCATTTTCCTCCTTCTCCTCCTCTTTGTACACTAAAGCAGAGGAAACTGGCTATTTTTTGACAGGGCCCACTGGCTCTAGCTATAGTACTTTATGCATTTAATTTTTCTGGAGGGCCACCTACCCGGTCCTCTGTTTTAAACAATTTTTGGGACTGCCACATACAGGCACTCAATCTATTCAATTTTTCTGGAGGGCCACCTACCTGCTCCTCTGGTTTGAAAACTTTTTTGGACTGCCACATACAGGCACTCAATCTATTTCATTTTTCTGGAGGACCACCTACCTGCTCCTCTGGTTTGAAAACTTTTTTGGACTGCCACATACAGGCACTCAATCTATTTCATTTTTCTGGAGGGCCACCTACCTGCTCCACTGGTTTGAAAACTTTTTTGGACTGCCACATACAGGCACTCAATCTATTCAATTTTTCTGGAGGGCCACCTACCTGCTCCTCTGGTTTGAAAACTTTTTTGGACTGCCACATACAGGCACTCAATCTATTTCATTTTTCTGGAGGGCCACCTACCTGCTCCTCTGGTTTGAAAACTTTTTTGGACTGACACATACAGGCACTATCCAAATTAAATTGTCTCCATAGTAGCCTCCACACGTTGTCTCCATTGCTACCTCCAAAAGTCGTCCATATAGCTGCCTCCATACATCGTCCCCTTATCAAACGAGGTGTGTCAGGCAGAAATTTGGGTTGTTTTCATGGATTCCACATCAAAGTTGTTAACTTTGTCGCCACCCTGCTGTGTTATCCACAAAATATACTGGCAAACTTTAATGATTAACCGATATTATTTCAGCGCTTCTTGCGCATCTGTTGATTACACTGTTGTGTAATCCACAAAATATACTGCCAAACTTTTACCATTTACGGATATTATTTCAGCTCTTTTTGCGCATCTGTTTACATTCCCCTCACCCGCCATATCCCAAACTTATAAGAACGCTACTACACTTAACTTGGTGGAGGCTGGGACCGAGTCTGACCCTGGGGCTGGTCATATACTGCCGATGCCGAGGATTGCGGGGCCTACCTCGGTCCAGGTCTCAAAGGCCTACTATACCTCCTCCTCCTCCCACCCCTCCTCCACCTCCTCCTCCTCCGAATTACCATCCGTGGGCATGGCGCCATCAGTCGGTAGCTAAGCGACAGCAGGCGGTGCTCAAACTGCTGAGCCTAGGCGATAAAAGGCACACCGCCCAAGAGCTATTACAGGGCATTCCACATCAAACTTGTTAACTTTGTCGCCACCCTGCTGTGTAATCCACAAAATATACTGGCAAACTTTTATCATTTACCGATATTATTTCAGCGCTTCTTGCGCATCTGTTTACATTCCCCTCACCCGCCATATCCCAAACTTATAAGAACGCTACTACACTTGATCTTATACAAAAGGTTCTTAGAAGTGCTGTTTGGGGAGTAGCCTAGAGACAGGGGCTTGGATTGGCGAAAGCTCGCCTGGCAGCGGAGCGCCAGCTCCATCTCAAGATCCAACTAACATAGTTTTAACTGCAGCACCTTTAATCTACTACTAGTTCACTGCCTCCATACATAGTCCCCTTATCAAACGAGCTGTGTCAGGCAGAATTTTCAGGTGTTTCACCAGATACATAGTGGAACGCGGCCCATCTGTCGCCGCCATGCTGGAGACCTGAAGTTGCAATCATAGCAGCGCAATATGGATGCCCCATACTGTCGCTCTTAATCATGGAACCATTTCCGTAAAAACAATTAAAAATAGAACCACTATGCTATTCCATCCTAGGTGAAATATTCAAACGACCCGGCCTGCTTTGAAATTATAATTTTTTCAAAGTAAACGCTTCTGGCCCCCAGGCCCATTTTGGGTGGGGAGGAGCCGAGAGACAGGGGCTTGGACAGGCGAAATCTCGCCTGGCAGTGGACCGCCAGCTCCATCCCAAGATTAGGCAGCCTCAGAGGCATCCATGCATGCTGCCCCTGCTGTTTTCTGTCCATTTTGCCTCCACGATCCTCCACAGCGTCCACCAATGTCTCATTTCAACTCTCTATACCCCAGACGCTGGAGCACGAGAGGATATGCAGCACATTATCCCCTTATCAAACGAGCTGTGTCAGGCAGAATTTTCAGGTGTTTCACCAGATACATAGTGGAACTCGGCCCATCTGTTGCCGCCATGCTGGAGACCTGAAGTTGCAATCATAGCAGCGCAATATGGATGCCCCATACTGTCGCTCTTAATCATGGAAGTCGTCTCCATGGCTGCCTCCACATGTTGTCCCCTTATCAAAAGAGCTGTGTCAGGCTCATTTTTAGGGTGTTTCACCAGATACGTTATGGAACTTGGTCACTATGTCGCCACCATGCTGTGTTATCGACTAAATATACCGTCAACCTTTTGTTCACATAGGAAATCATTTCACCTCCTTTGGTGAAACCTGAGTCCATTTACGGTATGTCGCCATGAGACTCTCTAGCCTGCCACTGCTGCCGCTGCCTCTGCATGCCGTCCCCTATAGTGTCAGGGTCAATTATTGCATGTTTTAGATGCTATCTAGCCTCATTCGGTCACTCTGTCATGGCCATGCTGTTGCCCATAATTTTGGCATAATGGTGCGATTAAGCAGCCTCAGAGGCATCCATGCATGCTGCCCCTGCTGTTTCCTGTCCATTTCCGTGGTGTTTCCATCCTTTTCTGAGGTTCCCAGGTGCTTGGCCAAGCTTCCCTTTGCAGACCCTTGGTCCCCTTGAAAAATGCTTGAGTCTCCCATTGACTTCAATGGGGCTCGTTATTCGAGACGAGCACTCGAGCATCGGGAAAAGTTTGTCTCGAATAACGAGTACCCGAGCATTTTAGTGCTCGCTCATCTCTAGTTAAAACCAATTTATATCCTGTAGCTAACCGGTTTCACCGAGTCCTTACTCATGACATGGACACAAAAATTACATTCACAATATTCTAAACAAAATTGCAAACAGAAAGTTAAAAAAAAAGGTCACATGATTTAATGAGAAGGGGGTCATTTCTTAGTTTGCCCACATAGTTAGCTGTGGCAGGCTACAGAGAGTCTGGCCAGTTGTCTTCTGTAACCATAGGCAGGTGGTTAGTCCTGGAGTCCTACTGCAAAAGTTGAACTTGCTTATTACTTATCCTACCCTGCCAACTACTGTCCTAAGATAGTATTTATGTGTTTTGCTTATACTTCTAGATCACCTGGTGAAGTGTAGGCTGTATGATTGGCTGGTTCACTGGAATATTCCAGAGGCTGCGCAAAAAAGTAAAAAGAAAAGAGTTTCTCTCCTGGGTTCTTTTTGTCCTGCATTGGAGATTTGAGAGAGAGAAAGAAAGAAAGAGAGAGAGAGAGAGAGAAGACACTGCTGATTGTGCTGCCAGTGCAGCAGAGCAGAAGAAGCTACAGGGAATTGCTGAGCCTTGCAGACCATAACTGTTCCAGCCTCGGCATCAAAGGAACACTCCAGTCAATGCTAACTCATTGAATAATGCATGGTTCAGGACCTAAAGGGCTAAGCAGGTGAGGAAGAGGCCTTCACTGGCAGTGTGCTACTATGACCCTATGTCTAGGCCTCAACCAGCCAGCCAGCCACTCACTCAACTCCTGGAATAAGTTCTTCCCCCATACACTGTTAGGCCCTGGTAAGGTTGTCGTTCCTGACCTAGTCAAATATAGTTAGTATAGAGCAGTGGTCCCCAAACTACGGCCCACGGGCCACATGCGGCCCGCGGACCGTTTTCATCCGGCCCCCGCCACATCCAGCTCTCGGAGCACCCCCGGCGGGTCGCGGCAGTCGGGCAGGAGCCTCCGTCCGTCCGGACAGGAAGCTCCTGCCCGTCACTGAATAGTGCTCGATGTGGTCGATGTGGCCGCTCGAGCACTATTATTGCAGGTGGAGCGATGTGCCCGGAAGACAACCCCGGCGCACAACGCTCCTTGAACCTGGATGCGCGGCCGCGTGATTACATCATCACGCGGCCGCGCACCCCTTCCTGTCCGGCAGCAGCCAGAAGAATGAAGCAGCAAATACATTGTGGCGCCCGGGGGCATCATAGAAAATAATTAATGATGGAGGGGGCATCATAGAAAATAATTAATGCTGGAGGGGGCATCATAGAAAATAATTAATGATGGAGGGGGCATCAGAAAATAATTAATGATGGAGGGGGCATCATAGAAAATAATTAATGATGGAGGGGGCATCATAGAAAATAATTAATGATGGAGGGGGCATCATAGAAAATAATTAATGATGGAGGGGGCATCATACAAAATAATTAATGATGGAGGGGGCATCATACAAAATAATGGTGGAGGGGGCATCAGAAAATAATTAATGATGGAGGGGGCATCAGAAAATAATTAATGATGGAGGGGCATCATAGAAAATAATTAATGATGGAGGGGGCATCATAGAAAATAATTAATGATGGAGGGGGCATCATAGAAAATAATTAATGATGGAGGGGGCATCATAGAAAATAATTAATGATGGAGGGGGCATCATAGAAAATAATTAATGATGGAGGCGGCATCATAGAAAATAATTAATGATGGAGGGGGCATCAGAAAATAATTAATGATGGAGGGGGCATCAGAAAATAATTAATGATGGAGGGGCAGCGTATGAAATAATTAACGGTGGGGGGCAGCATAGGAAATAATTATGAGGGGCAGTCTAGTAATTAATGGGGGGGGGGGGAGGCAGCATTATTCAATAATTAATGGAGAGGGGTCCCCGTATATTTCAAAATTAATTGACCCAATTAATTAATTGATTGGGCCAATATATAATATAGTTCACGAGGGGTGCAGTATATTAAATAATTACTTGAGGGGGGCCCAGTGTATTACGGATGCGGTCACATGTACCGCTATTTATTTTTAAACTTTAGTCCGGCCCTCCAATGGTCTGAGAGGGACAGTGAACGGCCCCCTATGTAAAAAGTTTGGGGACCCCTGGTATAGAGTATAGATAGTATATATAGGAAGACACTTCATAGATAGACTCACCTGGAGCCATAAGCAGAGGTGGACATGACTTTGACATGGAGGGACCAAGAACGCTGGAATTTTTAATGTAGTTGAATTCATTTAATATAGGTGGGTTCCGCTTTGAGAGGGTAGGGTATGTAGGGCAGGGTGTACTGTGCACCTCCAGCCCAAGTGCTACCCTGCCACTGAGTTCTCTTCTGCTCTTCACCGTAAGCCACGTCTTCTGCGCAGTGACACAGGCCGACACGCGTCACGCCGGCCTAGGTCATATAGAGAAATGCACACACAAGGGTCTTAAAGATGTTGATGTAATTGATAATTTAAGCGTTTGGAAAGTCTATTCTACTTGTAATCCACTGCCCCCCTCAGGGCTCCGCAATCTGCCTCCTTAGGCAGAATTTTCAAGTACCAGAAAACCCTCTTAGAGGGCTTTTTTTGGATAAAAACCTCTAAATTTGCTTAGAGTAAGGTGGTTGTGGTTTTGGAGCAAGAAATATGATGACTCCTCCCTGTGCCTGATCACATGATGAACAAGAACATGGAGCAGTCCTTGAATAAAGGAAGGAACTGAAATTATATGTTTTCCAGGCTGTCATCATTACGCAGGCAAAGAGGAAGGGCAAGCACCTGACGTGGTTTTTAATTGTGGCACTGGAGACAGCAGGCTGCGGAGGGGATAAACTGCTGATACAAAGGGAAACTGAAAAGGAAGGCGAGCTCTGAGACAGGAGTCGAGTGCTGTAGTGATACTGTGATGACAGAGTAGTAGGTTGGAGTAGTTGGGACACCACAAAGAGATGAGTGTGTTGTGTTATTTTATATTCACATTTGCTACTATGGAAGGATAATCTTAAAACACACAACCTGCTATGCAAGTCTTCATGGGCTTTGTAGACTCAACACGTAAACTAGCTGCAGAAAATAAATGTGTGCTGCAAAAGGGAAAGGGTCATTTTTTTTCCAAAAATGGACAAAATATTTGTTCAGATATCTTTGTCATACTTTTGTACATCATGGGGAAGATTTATCAGAAGTGTCTGAGAGCAGAACTGTCCTAGTTGCTAGGGGTATAACTACAGCGGTAGCAGCCATAGCATGCCATTATGGGGTCTGCAGTGTCAGGGGGCCCCATCATCTGACACTAAAGAATGGGGGATGTGTATGATTATATACATATTGTGTTGCATATTGTACAGCTTAATATGTGTATAACATATATTTGATGTATAGATAATGTATATGTGTGTGTATCTGTAATGTGTGTATGCTGTGTGTGTACATAGTGTATGGTGTGTGTATATACTATATATGTGTATATATACTGTATGTCTGTATATGGCACTGTGTATATGTGCATATGTGATGTGTATATGTGTATAAATGTGTGTCTATGAGTGAAGGACTGTATGTTTATGTGTATAGGTCTATAAATGTGTATGTATATATGATATTAATATGTATATATTTAAGTGGGGGGGCCCCATTTAGAAGTTTGCTATGGAACCCTGCTTCACGTAGTTATGCCCCTGCTAGTTGCCCATGGAAGACCAATCAGAGCTCAGCTTGAATTTTGTAAACAGCTGTAGGAACATGAAACCAGAGCTCTGTAGAACAGTTCTACCGTATTATTCGGACTATAAGGCGCACAAAAAAAATCCTTTGATTTTCTCAGAAATCAGAGGTGCACCTTACAGTCCAGTGCGCCTTATATATGAACTGTACTTACAGACAACAGCTGCCTTGAACTGTGCACAGGTCTGCCACCTGCTGGTCATTCATCCTTATAATCAGGTGCGCCTTATAATCCGGTGCGCCTTATATATGAACCTAGATGTTTTAGCAGGCATTTATTGATGGTGCGCCTTATAATCTGGTGCGCCTTGTATATGAACCTTAACGATTTAGCAGGCATTCATTGATGGTGCGCCTTATAATCCGGTGCGCCTTATAGTCTGAAAAATACGGTATTCTCAGACATTTCCCCCCATGATTTTATTTACCTGTATCCACCAATTTGCCAAATTTCACACAATTATTGTACTTTTATACATGAGAGATTTGGATTCTTACTAAATCCCTTCATCCGCTGACACATGATACGTGTAAATCTTGCCTGACCTACGGAATCTGTAATGCGCCGTTAAACAATGTGCTGCTGACTTTACTGCTGCGGAGTGGTCGCCTGGAGGTGGCTTCTAGAATATAAACCGCTGCTATATGCTTTAGAAATTGCTGTGTGAGCACATTGGCTGCACCTTTCCTCCCGCTTCCCTTTATAGCCTCACATCCTTCCATTGTGTCTGAGGAGCCGAGAACTCGAGCCATTAACCTTGAGGTTTCTCGGTGCTGCGGAGCACTGCCCTGCTGGGATAAAAGCTTTGCTCTCAAGAACTGCCGGCGGGCGATAATTCTAACCTTCCGTGTTGTGATCAGCTGACACCTCGCAGCTGAAAAGCTGAATTACTTATGCTATAAGGGACTATAAAGACATGGCAGCTTCAAACCCCTACACATTTCACTTTTCCAACCTTTTCAGCCTTTCCACAGTTTTCTTGCTCCTTTTATTGATCTTTCGACAATATATTCGCAATGTGAGATGTTATCACAGCTCCTCTATGTGCTGCGCAGCCATTTTCATTATTCTCATGGATCTTACATTATTTGATCAAAAATAACCTAATTTATGTATACAGCCCCTATGCTGATCTATGTGTCTCCATGGAACACGACTACAAGCAAACCATTTTTTATCCCTTAAAGGATATCTACTACCAGGATCACAGATTGTAAACTAAGCACTTTGTCATGCTGGTGTGTGTCCCATCTGGCAGGATCTGCTTTTCTTTAATCTTCATGCTCACTGGTTTTTACAAAAAAAGATTTTAAAATTATGCAAAGGAGCCTGAGTGGCTCCATAGGTTTTAATGGAGCCCCTTAGGCTCATTTGCATGATTTGTAAAGCCTTTTATTCTTAAAAACAAGGGCATAAGAAGCTTAAAAAAAGAGCATTTTGTGCCAGAGGGGGCACAAACCTGCATGTAAGTGTGCTTGGTTTACAATCCTTCATCCTGGTGGTAGATTAATGAAAGAAAGATGGAAGTCACAGACAATACGGCCTGTTCAGATCCTCTATGTTACATGCAACCAAACTCCACAAAAATGAACACGCTGAACTAATACATGGCTGTTATATTTGATGTAAATGTGTGTTGATTTATTTATAAATGTATTTTATTTTTTTATATCTTTTTTATTTATTTTTTTACTTTTATTTAATTCTCCTCTAAGACTTGGATCTTTGGGCCCAGTGCTCACAGTGTACTGTGGTTCCTAGGCCCCACCAGATAAAATTTTGTATACAAATTTGGTCTTCTGCTTTATCTCTTGGGTCCAGTATTATTTTATTTTCCATTAAAATAATTCTTTATTACATTTCAAGATAGAATACCGAAAGAAACATAAATACATACAAAGTGTCCTCTCCCTTCTAAATTCACCCAACCTTTTGCCCTCCAGAAGGAGAGGAAAACAAATTCAATAAATTCATTTCCCCATCGACCATTTTTCCCAAATTTTAGACCACGTCTTAACGCTTCCTAGACTTAGACGGCCCAAATCTTTTCAAAAAGTTTGATTCTCATTGTCACTCCATGCCATTGGGACTTTGCAGAAACCTCCTTTATGACCCAATTCCTTGGTCAGTAATAAGTTAGAGCCATGGCCCATTGTAGGGTCCTCTCTGTCTCCGGTGGACCACCACTGTACAGCTACATGCAAATATTACCAACACCCATTCTCAAATTCTTAAAACTTAGCCAAGACAAATTTCTTTGCCCATGAAAGATAGTTCTCAAATTCCAATTCCCCAAAAAAATACATTTCCCCATAAAATAAAAAAATCCCCCGCTACACTACAAAAAACACCACCAGTCGCCCTGTTTGCCCGAGACATATATATTACAGACTACATATTACAGACAGTCCGCCGTACAAGATCAGTTCTTTAGGTTTGTTCTGAAGTTGAATTTGTATGTAAGTCGGAACTGTATATTTATAATTGTAGCTTCAGACAACATTGGATTTTAAAAATGTTGGGTTGTCATAAGAACCAGGATTAACAATAAATCATAATTTCTCAGACCTTTGATAACTGTTTTTGTTTTATTATTGTAGCCTAAGGCTAAAGTACAGTAAATTACCAACATCCAGAGGTCTGTTTGTAACTAGGGGTCGTTGGGTGTTGTAAAAGGGGTTTTCCCACGAAAGAAAATTCTCACATCTCAATCTCCTAGTGATGTTTACACAATAAGCAGTTTACCCATAAAATGCCCATTTTAATTAATTATGTTATACATAGTGCTTTTTCCCCAAATGTCAGTGCCCTACCCTGTCCTCCTCCTCCAGACTCCTAAGTCCTCGACCTCAAGACTTCTCTATCCTTCTCCTCCAGACTCCTCTGTCCTCCTCCTCCAGACCCCTTGCGTCTCTTCAGTCTTCCTCCAGACTTCCCTGTCCTCTGTCCATCTTCTCCAAACTACTCTATCCACCTCCTCCAGATCCTTCTGTCCTCCTCCACACCCCTCACTACTCCTCTGCCCTCCTACCCTATTCTTCTCCTCCAGACTACCCATCCTCCTCTTCCAGACTCATATGTCCTCCTCCAAACCCCTCTGTCCTCCTCATCCAGACCCTTCTGTCCTCCTCCAGGCCATTATGGCCTCCACCTCCAGACCCCTCAATTCTCCTCCAGACTCCTCAGTCCTCCTCCAGACCCTTCTGTCCTTCTTCTCCTCCAGGCCACTCCTTCCTCTACTCCAGACATATAAATGAACTCTCAGCACACGGACATATTCAGTCAATTGCTTTTCTTTGTATCCAACAATGCATTGTTGGATATAAAGAAAAGCAAATGATTTAAAATGTGAGTGTGCTGAATGTTCATTTCTATGTATGGTGTTGTATTCAGGGTGTGGAGACACGAAGCGACGCTGCCAAGTTTGTTTTTTCATTGTCACTTTGTCCTCTACCTACGGGCTCCTCTGTCCTCTTCCCCCGGGCTCCTCTGTCCTCTCCTCCGGGCCCCTGTGTCCTCTACCCTCTGGCCCCTCTGTCCTCTACCTTCGGGCCCCTCTGTGCTCTACCTCCGGGCCCCTCTGTCCTCCTCCTACAGACTTCTCTGGTGATCATTACCATAGAATGTGGAAGGAACAATTTTCGGAGCAGGTTCATGGATAAAAGCAAACTCTTCACAGTTTGCTCTCATTGAACTTGAAAATAAGGGCCGGCGCCACCACCGGGCATACCTGGGCAAGTGTCCTGGGACCCAGGGTTCAATAGGAACCACATATGGCTGTACATAAGGAATCCATGGGGTAAGAGAGTGCTGTATCTAATGAATCCATACGGGGTGGCTTTATATGAAATAACCATGAGGGACTGTTTGGAATGATAAACTAGGGAATATTTTAGAAACGGGGACAGTTTTAGTTTCTGAATTGTTAATGCTGCCACATGAGTTCACTGCAAAGGGGCCCACTCAGGCTCTATCGCCAAGAGGCCTACTGAAACCTGGAGCTGACCCTGTCCTGGTAGTATGGTAGGGGAACCTCATCCTATCCTGGTAGCAAGGTAGGGGAACCTCATCCTGATTCTGGTAGCACGGTAGGGGAACCTCATCCTATTTTGGTAACGTGTTGGGAGAAGCTCACCCTATTCTAGTAGCATGGTAGGGGAACCTCATGGTGTTCTGGTTGCATGGTGAAGGAACCTAATCCTGTTCTGGTTATATGGTGGTGCAATCTTACTTTTTTTGGTAGCATGGTAGGGGAACTTCATCCTCTTTTTGTTGCTTGGTCAGGGAACCTGACCTTGTTCTTGTAGCATAGTAAAGGAACTGGTTCTGGTAGCATGCTGGGGGAGCCTCATTCTGTTTTGGTGGCATGGTGGGGGGACCTCATACTGTTCTGGTTGCATGTTAGGGGATCCTCATCCTGTGCTGGTAGCATGGTGGGATAGCCTCATCATATTCTGGTAGCATGGTAGGGAAACCTCATGCCGTTTTGGTAGTATGGTGGGGGAACCTCATCCTATTTTGGTTGCATGGTGGTGCAATCTCACTTTTTTTCTGGTAGCATGGTAGGGAAACATCATCCAGTTGTGGTAGCATGGTGGTAGAACCTGTACTTGTATCATGGTAGGGGAACTTCATACTGTTCTGGTAGCATATGGGCAAACCTCTTCCTTTTGTGGCAGAATTGGTGGGGTACATCATTCTTTTCTTGTAGCATGGTAGGGGAACCACATGTTTTTCTGGTAGAATGATGGGGGAATGTTATTCTTTATGGTAGCATGATAGGGGAAGCTCATCTGGTGGGAGAACCTCATCCTGTTCTGGTTGCAAGGTGGGTGAACCTCACTCTCTTCTTATAGAATGGTGAGGGAACCTCATCCTGTTCTGGTAGCATGGTGGGGCAATTTTAGTCTTTTCTGGTAGCCTGGTGAGGGAACTGAACCCTGTTCTTGTAGCATGCTAGAGGAACCGGACCATATTCTTGTAGCACGGTAGAGGAACCTCATCCTGTTCTAGCAGAATGGTAACTTGTTCTGGTAACTTGGTAGGGGAACTTCCTGCTGTTCTGGTAGCATTGTAGGGGAACCTCATCCTGTTCTGGTAGAATGGCGGGGGAAAGCTCATCGTGTTCTGATAGCCTGGTGGGGGAACCTCATTCTGTTCTGGATGTATGGTAGGTTTTGGGAGCATGGTGGGGGATCTCTTCCTGTTCTGGTAGCATGGTGGTGGAACTCATCCTGTTCTGGGAGCGTGGGAGGAGAACCTCATCCTGTTCTGGGAGCGTGGTAGGAGAACCTCATCCTGTTCTGGTAGAGCAGTGGTTAATCTTCATCATTTCAATCAGTTGTTTGTAGTGTTTTTGTGTGATTTTGTTTCGGTGAGAAACACTACAGGTTAAAAATCTTATAACTCTCTTTTTACCTTACCAAGCATTGGGTCTCTTGGGTTTGGCCATCAGCTTGCTTCTATTCAAACTTTTTGAAGTGGAGTGTGCATGACGCTTTAGCCTAGATGCATAGGGATCGGTGAACTGAACATAGGCACCTGTTGCTATGCAACCACCCAGAAATATCGGCTATGGGCAACTTTACATGGTAATGACGTACGAATGAGTGGTCACGGTGATTCATGCCTTTCTTTTCACCATGTATCTCATTGAACATATGGGCATTATATGACAATGCTTAAAAAAAAATAGCGCTCCAATTAGATGTGCATAGATAATAAACCTATTCACGTCATGAGCTTAACCCCTTCCCGTCAGATAGGTATGTAGAACTATAATCATCTATAGTCAACCAAATGTGAAGAAGTAACATTGAGTTAACGTGTGCAATAGGAATCTCGAAATATTCTATGCAAACTGAAATGTCGAAATCCCAGCTGCACCATGGATACCTATTTCAGATGCTTATAATCATGGTAGATATCATAATAGAGGCCCACATGCCCAGGATCAGACACCAGCTTTGTGGAATGCATAATTATATGGAACCATTCATTTGGACTATGCATTAATGATGACCTTTCCTATAGTAGTTTTCATAGGATACTTTTCTGGGACCCCCACGTAACCCATGTATGGCAGTGCCAGCAGCTTATTACTGGTTAGGGTGGTGGTAGACCCCTTTCAAAGGCTGTGGGCACCTTTGTGCAAGAGAAATCAATAAAAACATGGTATAAAGTTTCAGATTTTGTCTATGAGGCATTCCCTTGTAGAGGTCACATGTATCTCCAATCTGTTAGGATCTCTGCTCACTTTCCCTTCTCCATTCACACATTCACACTGTATAGATACTATGTCAATAGATAATTTTAGGAGATTATAATCTTCTCCCTGTGTTATAGTAATATGCAGAGACTGAGAGAGAGATTTATCGGAGGTGGAAGAGCATGACTAAGGGAGTGAAGCAGCAGGTATGTGTTGTATATATTCTTTAGTAGCACAGTGTGGGACATTTCTGTTATCCAGGTGATAACTATGGTAATTTTTTGGGGCGCAGTAAGGAAGATGTGCTGCCCAGAGCTGAACACATCCGCCGGACAATTCAGCAGTTTTTGACAATTGTGGACCTGAAGGACGAGGCGTCACCTGTGACCTACTTCTGCCCTTGTCATTATTGCCTGTGTCTGTATTGTATTCACTGACCAACCTAATATCAGACAGCTCTTATGTACTGTTATATTTGTAGAGTCATAGACAATGTGACTTGTCTACGTGGTCTCTAAGTACAGGCGGTCCCCTACTTAAGAACACCCGACTTACAGACGACCCCTAGTTACAAACGGACCTGTGGTAATTGGAAATTTACTGTACTTTAGTCCTAGGCTACAATAAACAGCTATAAAAAGGGTGTCTACAATTAAGCTTTATTGTTAATCCTGATTCTTATGACAATCCGCTTCGGTCAACATAAATCGACCATTAGGAGAGAAAATCTCCTATTACCAATACCTGCACATTTTAAAAAATACAACCATTCATTACCACAATTGAAATTTCAAGTTATCGACAAAGTAGATCCACCTAGACGGGGGGGAGATGTCACCAAATTGTTACTACGAAAAGAAGCCTTTTGGATACATGAACTGAAAACATTGGAACCGCATGGTTTAAATAGGGACTATGAAGTTGGCCAACTCTAGTCTGACCCTTTCATTATCTTTTTACAGACACAGAACCCATGAGTACACCTGACAATGGGAGAGAAGACAATGGGTATAGAACAAAACCCATTATTTTTCTATTCTTAATACTAACCCCTTTTTTTTCCTTATACTAACATCTGTGAAAAATTTATTTTGTCTCCAGATAGGAGATCAACGTCACTAATTCTCCTAACAATAGATGTTACAATGTAGCGATTTTGAGAATTTGGTATTTAAATTGTTTTTTGAATATAAAGCATGATTTAAACTATGCTGAAAAACAATAATGTCCAAAATGGTTATTATGTTTACATGAATGTTCCATTATTATGTACATACCTTATGTTTTGTCCGATTGCATCTCCCTGCAAGACGAAAGCATCCGCTAGTGTTTGTTTTTCATTTAAACTGATCACGTGACATGATCACATGGTCGGTCACATGGTTAATGTTAGATCACGTGATTGATGACGCAGCAGAATGATGATGTGTTCCGGTAGCAGTGCATTCATTGGACGCTCATCTGCTTAAGAAACACCACTGTTCAGGAAGACGCCAGCTGATGAAGGCTCAGGTGGAGCCGAAAAAACGCATTTTCCTTGCGTGTTATACTTGATTTATGATGTCTTGTTAAATAAAAGAAGAATATTTGATTTTCACCTACCTCGAAGTGCCGGGTTTTTTCTTGTTTATTTATAAGCACCATTTGTCCACGAGCACGAGGCGCAGGTGACTGAATGCCGAACTATTACAACTAAACATCTTATGACAATCCAACATTTTTAAATTCCAATTGTCACAGAGATCAAAAAAAATTGAGTCTGAAACTACAATTATAAAGTATACAGTTCCGACTTACATACAAATTCTTAAGAACAAACCTACAGAACCTATCTTGTACGTAACCCGGGGACTGCCTGTATTGGAGAATTCTATCATTGCAGCTGTAGCCACTGCCTGGTAAGGCAAGAGTTAACAATGCCAAATGTTATTGTCCAATGAAGTTTCTTGTGATACTATAAGGCAAGCTGGAAGTTGGTTGGAGGAGTGCTACCACCTGACCAAGGGAGTATATAAACCCATGGTGGGCCATATAACGAAGCAGGTCTGCTGTGCATCTCCCTGCAGAGATGCTCTCCAGACCCACTACCAGGGAGAAGAAGTACCTCAATCCACTGCCTGAATTCCTTAGGGCAAGTCAGGAGACTTAAGCCCCAGAACTGAGGTCCCCATCTGGACTCAGCTCTATCCCTGCCAACCCAGCCTGCAGTTACCACCAGGCTGTGTGTAACCTTCATGCGGATCAGCTATCTCCACCGGCTCACCAGCTTGCTAAATCTACTGTTATCGTTTGGCTGTTGCCTGCTGTTGAATAAAGAACTGTAAGTTGATTTGCACAACGTTGCCTCCTTCGGATCCCTGGATGCGGCTGTTACCTCCACGGGCTTCCCCGCCCATCACCCAGGGACTCATCCTACAGACACCTCAGGGGTTGCCCCAAGGAGAAACCAGTGCATCAGCCTCTCCCTCCATAATTCTTGCACACACCACCTGCTGGAGACCTGCCAGTCTGTAGGACAGTCCTCCGGTCTCCACACCAAGCACAGTGACATCAGCGTGCCCTAGGCCGCAACTGCCAGCCACTCTGGTATTCTGGGCCCGGCTCCCCACGGGCCCACAAGAAAAGGCTAGGCCCCGGTGGGGGATGTTGCACATCTCTAACATTATCCCTGAGATAATATCACTCTTGTAGTCCCTGTACATAAACCAAGAGCCGTGCACTCGCAGAGAGGGAAGGAGAGAGGGATTAGTTCATCCTTTATTTCACCACCCCTGAATATTTCTATGTAGTTGGCCCCAAAATCAATTTCAGGCTCCAGGTACCCCAGTCTGACTCTGATAACAGAGCCACATTCTGATGGCCAGGAATAAGGGTCAGAGCATCTTCAGATGGATTGGTTTGTACAGTATCTAGAAAAAGTGGCAACAAAGTTATGGGCATTTAAGGCTCGTGTATGATTGAAGGATAGCCCATATCAAAAACTAGTGAAAACTGTAAGGATTTTTTTTTCTATAAAAATATATTCCCTATTCACCTTTTACATGGCATGCATGACTACTACAGCCAATCACCATCCTCAGTGGACATCACATAAAGGAGTCACTTGTTTTGTTGTGGATAGGGTTGTCCTACTGAATAGTTTACGATCCCAAACCACTGAATACATAAATGTAGCGGAAAACAAGACATAACATAGAAAAATGTGTGGGTCTTTAAAGGAAACCTATCATGTGATTTGATGCATTATGAAGTAAACATACCTTGGGAATGCTGTAGCTACACTGATGCAGGATCATATCTTGGTTAATCCCTGAGCTGAGTGGTTTTGCTGAAAAACCAATTATAACATTCAGGACCTTGGGAAAGCTGGGTCAGCATGGCTGCCTTGATCAAAACTGAGATTCTAATTACAAATGGAGGTTAGTCAATCATAACTAATCAACCTGAGCTGTATCACTTATACACAGCAGCTGGGGGATGGTGCAGCAATTGATTATTCTGTCTGGCAGGGAGAACAGAGATGCATCATACTCTCCTGCCGAGAAAAACTCACATGCTAGGAGAAGCGCTGAACCAAGCGCTGAAGGAGCCATAGAAGCAACAGAGCTGCATCATCATAATGTTATATCTGTTTTATCAGCAAAACCAGTCAGCACAGGGATTAACCAAGATATGATCCTGCATCGGTGTAGCTACAGGATGCTCATGGTATGTTTGCTTCATAATGCATCAAATCAAATGGTAGATTTCATTTAAGAACTATACATGAATGTGTGAAGGCAGGGAACAATGAATGGCCAAATGTATAAATCTAAAAGAAAAAATATGGTACCGTATATATTTAAGGTGGCTACAAATTTTAAAACTGTAAGATCCACTGCTGTCAGTGACCGGCTGTAGTTACAAGGCCCTGTGTCTCAGGATGTTGGGAGAAGTTTTCCATGTCTAAATTACAAGGCGGCTAACAATTTTTATGGCATTCCTTAACTGCAAAGAAAGCCAATCTTGTCAAAATCTCACCGTCTGTCACTCCATAGTAACTAGAAATCTTGTTAATACAGAAAATGACTGGTCTCCATTGACTTCCTCATCGATGTATTGTGAGAATATGGGCATTTGGGTATAGAGCAATTAGTAGTTTACAGTAAAGCGACCCGCCACTCGGCACTCCATGTGTCATTAATATGTATTTAGTAAGTGTCAATAAAATAGGCAGAAATTTTCTTTATTCCCAAGAAAGTGGTCTAATTAAAATTTGGCATCCGAATGTTTTTGTCAACTCCTTTAGGAAATGAGGTAGAGTGAGAAAATGTATCCGAGAGAGCGGGTAAGGCATGCCAAAAGCTGCCAGCCAAGACACTCGACCTAGAAGGCGGGCATGTGCCAAACACTTAGCAGCGGGCGAATGTGAATGCTGATAATCAGGTGGGGATGTGTGCGTGTAGGGAGTGTCGGAAGATTACTGGATTACTTACAAGTGCAACCGGCAGCTGGTAATTTCTACTTTGACCAGACTTTTAAATTGATATGCAAATGAGGTAACTATTTAAGCGCTCTCATGAACGTAAGAGTTACCTGATATACATGAAGTATCTATTAGTGCCTGGTCAGATAACATTGACTTGATTGATTTGATTTCTAAATTGATGTCACGGAAACTACTTATCCAATATACTGTACTTAGTAAACCGTGTCGTAGTTATAGCCCATAGAGGTTGTGACAGGGCCCCGTCTCACCACACACTCTGGGTGCTCAGTACTGGTGCCTCCCCCTATGGTTGAAATATAAAGGTGGGCCTCAACAAGGCCTCCTTACCTGAACCCAACCATCATAATAATAATAATTCTTTATTTATATTGCATTAACAGATTACGCAGCATAGGAATCTTAACTTAACTTTCTACACTACACAAAGAGTTCAGTCTGTAGCAGTCCTGACTGTCAATGTCAGATGTAGTGAAGGTGCAACCTGTGTTCCAACTATTCTCACAAATGGTGCTCACACTTTTCTCACTTCTGGTGAACTTGGCTGTCCAGAGCTTGTTGGTCATATATGGATGGTCAATATCTGCAGCAGATTTTACACTACATACATTAACAACTCCAACTCATAAGTCAGTTCCTGTGCAGAAAATACTCACGACGTTTAGTTGACATTTATAGCAGTATTACGCTACATGTGCATTCATCTTTACAGATACATATATACAATACACACTTCCTCAATAATTTATACTATACAGACATGTTATACTAAAACAAACACTTTTCCTTATGACTAGATGAGTTTTTTTTTAATCTTCTTTTATCTAGAAGCGGCAGAAGAAGTGATGGTTGCCTGCAGCCTGTTGGCTGTACATGGATGCTGTTATATTACCATTTCTCCCTAAATGGGCAAGTATGTAGGGTAATTCATGATAACAAATTTTATGCTTCACAGTTAACTGGATAAAGTATTGAATGCACTGTACAGCTATATCTAGGCGTCAGAAATAACTCACCAACATGTACCAAAGGTAGACTCTGTGATGTCCTCTTGTTGCAAAACCCAGTTGTCTTACCTGATCACACCTGTAACTTGTCTTTGCCTGAGACTGCAAGGCAAATGCAACAATTTGATATCATGCGTTTTTGTTATATTTTTTTGAGTATGGTTGGTCAAGTCATGAGATATATAGATTAAAGTGAGAACTTAGAGATGTTTGTGCGGATATAAAAGTCAAGAGCTATAGGCACATTTTAAGTGAACGCTTCATACACTCCCACACAGAGCTTCGAGAGATCAACACTTTTATCAAGGTGTCAAGGTTATTATCAAAACTCTGCAATGTGTGAACTGAGCTGTATCCTCTACCGCCCACAGAATGCAGGGAAATACCCGAAGCCTCTCCAGACAGTGCGCTCTCGGATGAACTCTTACATAACAAGGCAAGCTCAGCGAAAAACGCATGACTTCAAGATATTTTGTGTTTCAAGATTTCAAAGTCATTATGTTCCGATTTCCGTTTATTGCACAGCTGCTCCTTCTCTGATCTATATTTGGCAGACAGGCTAGAGAAAGCTACCATCTAAGAAGTCGCTGACCTCTGTGGAGAGCAAGTTGCTGAAGCCCTAATTTATCCTTAGGGTTCATTCACACGGCCGTCTGCGGGGACGTACATGCAGCAGCAAATCTACGTTCCCATAAACGGCAATGGCGGCACGGCGGCGGTACGGTGCCACACATGTGTTCTGCACCACACACCAGGAAAAGATAGAACATGCTCTCCCTCCTCCTCTCCAGCACACGGCGGTATGCCCGCACGGTGGACATACCGCATGTGAATGCACCCTTAGAATCATTGGAGATACGTAGTCTCTATAGGGGGCAATGGGTAATATAGCTCTTAATAATGAAATGTCCATAGCAGCCCCCTTATTCATTAAATGCCTACAGCAGCCCGCTTATTAATGGAATGTCTACAGCAGCCCACTTAAAGGAAATCAACCATTAGAAAAAAAAATAGAAATATATACCGTATATTCCGGCGTATAAGACGACTTTTGAAGACAGAAAAATCTTCTGTCTTCTCTGGGGTCGTCTTATACGCCGGTAATCCCGCCCGCCGTGTATTCACGGCGGCGGTCGGGTCGCGCTGCATGGAGAGGGCTCACGGGCTGAGCCCTCTCCATAGCCGGTAAGTCTTTGCTGCATATTGCAGCAAAGGCTTACCGGTAACACCCGCGATCGGTGCTAGCACCGATCGCGGGTGTTTTCACAGCGATGGCTGCCGGCAAAGCTGCCGGCAGCCTCAAAAAGGTGGCTGCGCATATTATAAAATTATAATAAAAAAACCTAAAATTTCAAATCACCCCCCTTTCCCTAGAACTGACAAAAATAAACAGTAAAAATCATAAACACATCAGGTATCGACGCGTCCGAAAATGCCCAATCAAAATATGATAACGGTTTTTCAATGCGTTTAACCCCGTAACGGAAAATAGCGCCCACAAAAATGGCACGAAAATGGCACTTTTTTGCCATTTTGAAAAATATAAAAAAAATCTATAAAAAGTGATCGTACAGTCCTAAAAATGATATAATTGAAAATATTATCAAATTTTGCAAAAAATTACACCACCCACAGCTCCGTACACCAAAGTATAAAAAAGTTATTAGCGCCAGAAGTTGGCAAAATCAAAAAAATAATTTTTGTACAGGAGGTTTTCATTTTTGTAAATGTATGAAAACATTATAAAACCTTTATAAATTTGGTATCCCCTTAATCGTACCGACCCAAAGAATAAAGTAGACATGTAATTTGGGGCGCTCAGTGAAAGCCCTAATATCCAAGCCCACAAGAAAATGGCGCAAATGCGTTTTATCACCATTTTCATTGCATTTGGAATTTTTCTGAGTACATGGCATGGAATATAAATAATAATAAAATAAAAATTTAAGGTACAGTATGGTAACATTTACAGTAAAATGGACGATGGTAATGTTGTTGTTGTATGCCTTATGTTTATGAGCGACAGTTTTCCTGCTATATACCTGCATGTCATAAGAATTTACATTAAAAAAAGGACCATGTTAAATTCAAATCTGTTTTTTTTTTTAATTTTTACCGGTGTTTTGTATGCGTTGGAAAAGGGGTAGTCTTATACGGCGAATATATCTTAAACTCTATATTTTAAACTGGAAAGTAGGGGGGTCGTCTTATACACCAGGTCGTCTTATACGCCGGAATATACGGTACCTATGCTTCTCTTGATGTTGATCCCGGGAAGTGACGTCACACGAGGGGTGTGAATTCATGCCTCTCAGCATAGGAGATGGAGGTGTGGGGGGCGTGCATTGTTAACAGCCTGGAGCGCCAGACATCTTGCCGGGATCAACATCAAGGGGAACAGAGCTGAGTATTTCTAAGTTTTTTTGCTTTTTCTAATGGTCGATTTCCTTTAACCCCTTAGCGCTCTGCGCTGTAGCTGTACTGCGCTGAGTCCCGCGATTAGCGCTCAGCGCAGTACAGCTACTGCGCAGAGCCGATGCCGGTTCAGCGCTGCATAGCAGCCGAACCGGCATCGTTAGCCGCGGGATTTCAGCGGTAATTTACCGCTGACATCCCCGGCTAACACCCGCGGTCGGAGTGGGCTCCGATCGCGGGTGTTTAACCCGTTAAATGCAGCGGTCAACGCGACCGCGGCATTCAACATGCCTTCTGGGGGTCTTTACCCCACGATCGGCCCCCCCGCACCGTTTTCGGGGGGCCGTCGCTGTTTTGGCTCCTCTGGGGTCCGATCGGGACCCCAGAGAAGCCTGGAGGGTTTACCTTTATGATGGCGCCTGTGACGACATCTTAAAGGCAAAGTGTCAGCCTATGCATCTGCATAGGCTGGCACTGATAATACCCTGCAATACATTAGTATTGCAGAGTATTATCAAGAACAAGCAATCAGATGATTGCTTGTTCATATCCCATGGTGGATCATGTAAAAAATGTACAAAATAATGTTTTTCAATAAAAAATTACTTTATAAATCACTAAAAATGCTCATAAGCCCCAAAACATATAAAGAGACATATAACGCTCAAAAAAGTCTAAATCATAACACAAACCCCACATATATAGTATCAACACGTCCGTAACAAGCCATAGAATAAAACAAAATAACTATTGAACCCATATGATGAACGCCGTAAAAAAAAAAAAGTCAAAAACCCGCCAAAAATTATGATTTTTACCTATTATATCCCACTAAAAATGCAATAAAAAGTGATCAACAAAACATATGTACTCCAGAATGATACTGTTGCAATGAACAACATGTCCCGCAAAAAACAAGCCATCAACCAGCTCTGTAGCCAAAAACTTAACAATGTTATGCCACTTGGAAGACAGCGATTTTTCCCCACATTAGGGTTTTATTTGGCAAATTTAGTAAAACATAAGAAAAAATATTCATGTCTGGTATCCCCGTAATCGTATCGACCCATAGAATAAAGATAACAGGATTATTAGGATATACGGTGAACACGAAAAAAAAAAAAAGTAAAAAATCCAGTACAGAATTGATGCTTTTCTACTCATGACCTCAAAAAAAGTTCCAAAATTTTCAACAATAGGTGATACCAACCCCAAAATGGTAACACTGGAAAAAGCATCTCGTCCCGCAAAAAAAATGCCATCACATGGCCCAAATAGCGGAAAAGTGAAAATTTTATAGCCTTTAAAAGGGGGCAACCAGAAAACTAAAATCCTGGCAGCTGCAGGATGCTCCTTCCCTTCTGCACCTCGCTGTGCCCCCATAACACAAGTAATGTCAACATGTGGGGGGTCGCTGCACTCAGGAGAAATTGTAGAACAAATTTTATGGTGGGTTTTCTCTTTTTATCTTTTGGAAATGTGTAAATTTTAGGGCTAAATGAACGTATAACCGGCAAAATTTGACCATTCTAAATTTCACCGCCATTTTGATTCAATTACTATGAAGATCTCAAGGGGTTAACAATCTTTGTAAATGCTGTTTCTGATAGTTTGAGGGATGCAGATTTGAAAATGGGTTGGTTATATAGGGGTTTTTGTTGCTAAATATGTAAAATTTGATTTCAAACAGTATTTATCCCCAAAATAGTCAATTCCGAAAATACGGAAAATCGCTATTGACGTCACGCGATTTGTAGGCCGCGTGACGTCAAAATAAATTATCCAAACATTTCAAAAATTAGGAAAATGTAAAGTAGACAAATGGGAAATGTTATTCTGCAAGTTATTTAGGTGGTAAATCTATCTGCCTGAAAACGCGGTGATTTTGAATTTGAAAATGGCAAATTTTTCAAAAAATTCATCATTTTTTTCTTTTTTTTGGAAATAAACGCAAAACTTATCAACCAAAATTTACCACTAAAATGAAGTACAACATGTGGGGAAAAAACAATCTCAGAATCGCTTTGATAAGTAACAGTGTTCAAAAGTTATTACCACAGGAAGAGACACTGGTCAAATTTAAAAAAAAAAGTTGCGAGCCTTAACCTGCAAACAGGCTGCGTCCTTAAGGGGTTAAAGGAAACCTACCACTTCTGATGGTAGGTATGAGATGTAAACACCGGTCACCAGCTCAGGGTGAGCTGGTGCCGGAGCTTACCTTAGCGAGTGTTTTAAACCGCTATATCGCGGTTTAAACACATTTTGATTTACATCCCCGAGGTAGCTTCGGCGATGCGCCGGCCGCGCATCAAAAAGTCAATGATAAATAACCCCCTGTGAGTCTATTATTGTTATTTTTATGGTCTGGATGTTGTGTGAACACAAAATATTAATGGAACAAGAAGTACATAGAGAAAACCGATAAATAAACCTGAGAACAGTACAACATGTCTACCGTCTCCAACACAACACGCACTGTTCTTCTCCACTTCAGACTTTATTCTCATTGCCTCTCCTCCGCATTGAGTGTTGAGTCATCCATCTCTCTATGTGAAGAGGAGCATCTCCCGGCTCACGTCGCTAGCCTTGTGTGTAGCCTTGTGCTACAGACTTTTTTAATGGAGAAAGTGGTGTGATATTTTCAGGAAATTCAGGTGAAGGCTGCAGATGTATTATGTTGTGAGCCGCATAATGTCTGAAATCCTAAGCAACGCCACGTTACATGCAGCCGCTCAACCTTCATCTGCAACATAGATCCGTGTGGGTTCAATTCATCAAAGGACAAATCTTATGTGTGAGAGTTGCGGATGTGAACGGAAATTGGAATTTACACCAAGGAAAATACGAGAGCTACTGGAAAATCCTACATAAACAGTATTATAGGGCGTTCACACACATGTAGGGGGGACGTGTAGGGGGGACGTATATACGGCCGATATACGTCCCCCATACACTTCTATGGGCTCACGGAACCGCACGGGAGCGGTAAGGAGCAGCACACGCGCGGCACCGTACCGCTCCTTAGCCGAGAAAAAGATAGGACATGTCCTATCTTTTCCTGTGTTACGGCACCGTGCGCCATATGTTCCTATGGAGAAGGGCGGGTGTGAGCTGCGCTCATCTCCTCCTCCTCTCCCCGCGTTGCCATGTGCCCGCCGTGCTACGGTATGGCGGGCAACGGCAGTGTGCATGTAGCCTTAGACCTCTTTCACACCAACGTGAAAGGGACCATTATTCGGCTGCACAGTTTGCCCGCACAAGCATGTCATTGTACCATACCTTCCACAGGAAAAAGATAGAGCATGATCTTTTCCCGTACGTCCGGGCCCCACACCTCGCTATGGAGCGTGGCCGTATGCATACGTTAGTGCGCAAAGGGGCCTTATTCTAACAACATCCTGGTACTGGATTAGGATGCCTCAATATGGCCATCAAAATACAATGGGGTAGATTCATCAGAAGCTTCTGAGGTAAAATTGTTCTAGTTGTCCATGGAAACCAACCAGAGCTCAGCTATAAATGTATAAACATCTGTGGGAAAATGGAAGCTGAGCTCTGATTGGTTGTCAGGTGCAACTAGAACATTTCATCCCTTAGACACTTCTGAACATATGTTTATTTGCTAAAATTGAAGGTTAAAAAAAAGTGAACAATGTTTTCCACTTTCAGCAAATAATTGACGTGTAATGGAAGTTTATACAATTTTCCAATATAATTTTTTTCAATTCCTCACAGTTTTCTAGATCTCTTGGCTTGCTAGATCTCGTGTCAGGCTATAGGTCGCGGCTACTCCACGCTCCGGTAGCCTCTTTACTCCTCCTACCCTGAGATCTTTGGCGCGCAGCTACGAGGAGCTGCGCGACCTCGTCCGAGAAGCCGCCGTTCTGCGCATGCGCAGAACTCCAGCTTCTCAGACGAGGGCGCACAGCTCCTCGTAGCTGCGCACCAAAGATGTAAGGGTAGGAGGAGAAAATGGGCTACGGGGGCTTGGAGTAGCTGCGACGTGTAGCCTCATGTCCGGCTACTCCACGCCCCAGTAGCCGCTTAAAAAAATTTACATATTAGCCTAATAAAGTTTTCTCAAAGATAGCGGGGACGTGAGGATTAGCTCTCAAAAGGGCTATCCTCATGCCCCATACATCCACCTACCAACCGATCTACCTTCATAGGTAGAATTGTGGTGGTAGGTTCCCTTTAAAATAAAATTTAGGTCGTACCTCAACTTTCAGCAAACTATGTGTGTTGTGGGGGGGTAGCTGCAGCAATAACCAGACTATGATGCAGTCAGAGGTTTTAGTTTGTAACACGCTTTGCCTTGTTTCCTTTATTACAATGAAAATGCCAAAATAGAACATACAGCCTTATACTTCAGTCTAAAACTAAATAATACCTTCTCGGCTGAGCACTAACTATGAAGAGTCTTCACTGACTACTCCAATGGCTTGCTACCAGCCACCTGACACAAAAGACCATGTTGTGGGTTTTACCTCACACAATCAGAGTCCATAAACAGGCCCGCAAACAGGACTTGTTACATCTCACTCAGCTTTCCCTGGGTTAGATTTAAGCCTCCTGTCCCTCAAAAGACAGATGAAAGAAACCTAGGAGAAATATAGCCAACTCCTACCACTTTACCAGTCACTGTCTTACAGTGTATACATACCTACTAACACTATTTCTAGGAATTATAATCCTCATTTTCTGTCTCTTATCTCTGTGGTTTCCAACCTAGCTGCTGTGACTCACCTTTCCCCCTTCCCTCTCCAAAGACTTCTATCTCATCTTTCACTTCAGTGAGCTTCTGTCTGTCTTGATTTCAACATTATTGATTCTGATTTTAATTATTTATTAAGTATTGATAATTATATATACACTCACCGGCCACTTTATTAGGTACACCTGTCCAACTGCTCGTTAACACTTAATTTATAATCAGCCAATCACATGGCGGCAACTCAGTGCATTTAGGCATGTAGACATGGTCAAGACAATCTCCTGCGGATCAAACCGAGCATCAGTATGGGGAAGAAAGGTGATTTGAGTGCCTTTGAACGTGGCATGGTTGTTGGTGCCAGAAGGGCTGGTCTGAGTATTTCAGAAACTGCTGATCTACTGGGATTTTCACGCACAACCATCTCTAGGGTTTACAGAGAATGGTCCGAAAAAGAAAAAACATCCAGTGAGCGGCAGTTCTGTGGGCGGAAATGCCTTGTTGATGCCAGAGGTCAGAGGAGAATGGGCAGACTGGTTCGAGCTGATAGAAAGGCAATAGTGACTCAAATCGCCACCCGTTACAACCAAGGTAGGCAGAAGAGCATCTCTGAACGCACAGTACGTCAAACTTTGAGGCAGATGGGCTACAGCAGCAGAAGACCACACCGGGTGCCACTCCTTTCAGCTAAGAACAGGAAACTGAGGCTACAATTTGCACAAGCTCATCGAAATTGGACAGAAGATTGGAAAAACGTTGCCTGGTCTGATGAGTCTCGATTTCTGCTGCGACATTCGGATGGTAGGGTCAGAATTTGGCGTCAACAACATGAAAGCATGGATCCATCCTGCCTTGTATCAATGGTTCAGGCTGGTGGTGGTGGTGTCATGGTGTGGGGAATATTTTCTTGGCACTCTTTGGGCCCCTTGGCACCAATTGAGCATCATTGCAACGCCACAGCCTACCTGAGTATTCTTGCTGACCATGTCTATCCCTTTATGACCATCTGATGGCTACTTTCAGCAGGATAATGCGCCGAATCATCTCAGACTGGTTTCTTGAACATGACAATGAGGTCACTGTACTCAAATGGCCTCCACAGTCACCAGATCTCAATCCAATAGAGCATCTTTGGGATGTGGTGGAACGGGAGATTCGCATCATGGATGTGCAGCGGACAAATCTGCGGCAACTGTGTGATGCCATCATGTCAATATGGACCAAAATCTCTGAGGAATGCTTCTAGCACCTTGTTGTATCTATACCATGAAGAATTGAGGCAGTTCTGAAGGCAAAAGGGGGTCCAACCCGTTACTAGAATGGTGTACCTAATAAAGTGGCCGGTGAGTGTATATATATTATAGATTACATATAATATATATTATAGTTATTAATAATTAATTAACATTAATTATTATTTCAATAATAGTCTACCATCAGTTTGCCTGATGGTAGACTATTATTACTAGACTAATAGTATTAGTACTACTCACATTACTCATTATGTCTTCAGGGGCTATGACCTTCTTTTATAATCTTCCAGAAAGCGATGGTTTGGAAGAAAAAGGGTATTTAACATATATGCAAATGAGCCAGAGGTGCTCTGGCTTACGTCAATGGTGCGTCTCTCGGCCCCTAATAATTTACGTACTCCCCTCACTGCCTGGTCCTGCTCCTCTCAGATTGCAGAGTTTTATTTCTTGTCTTTAGCCACATATATTATTAATTTATGCAAAGTTACAAACCATTGGAGAACGAAACAAACATAATAGCAACATTTTTTCTCATCTAGCAGCACAGATATGGCGTGAATAGAAGCAACGAGCTCCAAATACTGATGATATCTTTGTGCAGCAATCTTCTATACCATCTATTTGTTTTGATGGTTGTTGAAGGCTAATTACTTTTAATCATTGTAACTTAAAGTAAAACTATATATCAGTTTGCAAATTTTATAAAATATGGGTGTTCGGCACAGAAATGATGCTGTATATTTTCTGTGCATAAAGCCCGTACACAGCCGAGGTTACAGAAGGACAACTCATCATTTGTCCATTTTGACTTTGTAACCCTGAAAACCTCTTAACTTCACATCTTGCAGGGCAGGAGATACAAGTGACATTCCTGTAAGCAGAAAATGTATACTGCATTTACAGATTTCCTGTCCTCGGTGACTATCCAGATCAATGCAAATTGCATTCCATTTTCGGCTCCAAGCCACTGCACAACATCAATACCATGAAATAAAGAGTTTTCCTTGCAGCTGATTCTCCCCTTAATGTGCCTGGAGTTCCAGAAAAAGGAAATAATAAAAAACACAATAAATAAACATTTATTATACGAAAAATATGTTTAAAAATGACCTTTTCCTTATGCACTGATATCTACATTAGAGAGGAGTTTATTTATCATCCAATATTGGCCACATAGGGGGCAGACTGCAGAGGGCAATAGACAGCCCCCCAAGTTGATTCCTCTTACTTAACCGGTTCGCGACCGCCCGCCGTGTATTCACGGCGGCGGTCGCGTCGCACTGCATGGAGAGGGCTCACGGGCTGAGCCCTCTCCATAGCCGGTAAATCTTTGCTGCATATTGCAGCACCGATCGCGGGTGTTTTTACAGCGTGGGCTGCCGGCAAAGCTGCCGGCAGCCTCAAACAGATAGCGGCGCATGGGCGCCGCCATCTTACCTGGGATCGCCGCTCCCCGTGACGTCATTGGGGGGCGGCGATCCATCTCCATGGTAGCCTCGGGTCTTCCGAAGACCCGAGGCTATTTCGTTTTAACCCCTGCATTACAATGTGCTGATAGCACATTGTAATGAATGAGGAAGAAAATCCCCATATACTGCCATACTGTAGTATGGCAGCATATGATAGGATCGATCAGACAACCTAGGGTTAAAGTACCCTAGGGAGTCTGAAAAATAGTATAAATAAAAATAAAAAAAAGTTTAAAAAAAAAAAATTATAATAAAAAAACCTAAAATTTCAAATCACCCCCCTTTCCCTAGAACTGACATAAATATAAATAAACAGTAAAAATCAGGTATCGACCGACGCGTCCGAAAATGCCCGATCTATCAAAATATGATAACGGTTTTTCAATGCGTTTAACCCCGTAACGGAAAATAGCGCCCGAAGTCGAAAATGGCACTTTTTTGCCATTTTGAAAAATCTAAAAAAATCTATAAAAAGTGATCAAAAGGTCGTACAGTCCTAAAAATGATATCATTGAAAATATTATCAAATTTCGCAAAAAATGACACCACGCACAGCTCCATACACCAAAGTATAAAAAAGTTATTAGCGCCAGAAGTTGGCAAGATCAAAAAAAAATTTTTTGTACAGGAGGTTTTAATTTTTGTAAATGTATGAAAACATTATAAAACCTATACAAATTTGGTATCCCCTTAATCGTACCGACCCAAAGAATAAAGTAGACATGTCATTTTGGGCGCTCAGTGAAAGACGTAATATCCAAGCCCACAAGAAAATGGCGCAAATGTGTTTTTTCACCATTTTCATTGCATTTGGAATTTTTTTCCCGCTTCCGAGTACATGGCATGGAATATTTAATACCATCATTATGAAGTGCAATTTGTTACGCAGAAAACAAGCCGTCACACAGCTCTTTACGTGTAAAAATAAAAAAGTTATAGATTTTTGAAGGTGGGGAGTGAAAAATGGACATGAAAAAACAGGAAAGGGCCCGGTCCTTAACCGGTTAAAATCATTGTTCAGAGTTACAGTTGTCGTGCCGCTACTACTAGGAAGGAATAATGATTTCCCTGAGGAGTTCTACAGGATTCTTGCCATAAGTGAAGTAATTGGATGACCTGGGGGAGATTACCCTGTGCTGGAGGGAGAATAATGTAAAGTACAAACCATGCTGCAAAAAACTAGCCCTCGTACAGACTCTTGGAATTTGACAATGAAAAATTTAAAAATGGAGGCTAAGCATATATATATATATATAGAGAGAGAGAGAGAAGGAAAGTTCAAGCAGCATAGCAGTTTTCCTACGATGATTAGCCAAAAAGAACTAGCTGTGTGCAAAGCCGTACTGGGTCCTGGCTAGGAAAAGGACCCTCCAATAGAGATGAGCGAGCACTAAAATGCTCGGGTACTCGTTATTTGAGACAAACTTTTCCCGATGCTCGAGTGCTCGTCTCGAATAACGAGCCCATTGAAGTCAATGGGAGACTCGAGCATTTTTCAAGGGGACCAAGGCTCTGCACAGGGAAGCTTGGCCAAACACCTGGGAACCTCAGAAAAGGATGGAAACACCACGGAAATGGACAGGAAACAGCAGGGGCAGCATGCATGGATGCCTCTGAGGCTGCTTAATCGCACCATTATGCCAAAATTATGGGCAACAGCATGGCCATGACAGAGTGACAGAATGAAGCTAGATAGCATCTAAAACATCCAATAATTGACCCTGACACTATAGGGGACGGCATGCAGAGGCAGCGGCAGCAGCGGCAGGCTAGAGAGTGGCATGGCGACATACCCTAAATGGACTCAGGCTTCAAACCAATGGGTGGCAGAGAGGAACCAAAAGAGGTGAGCAAGAAGCGCTCAAATAATATCGGTACATGATAAAAGTTTGCCAGTATATTTTGTGGATTACACAGCAGGGTGGCGACAAAGTTAACATGGAAGCCATGAAAACAACCCAAAATTCTGCCTGACACAGCTCGTTTGATAAGGGGACCATGTATGGAGGCAGTGAACTAGTAGTAGATTAAAGGTGCTGCAGTTAAAACTATGTTAGTTGGATCTTGGCATGGAGCTGGCGCTCCGCTGCCAGGCGAGCTTTCGCCAATCCAAGCCCCTGTCTCTAGGCTACTCCCCAAACAGCACTTCTAAGAACCTTTTGTATAAGATCAAGTGTAGTAGCGTTCTTATAAGTTTAGGATATGGCGGGTGAGGGGAATGTAAACAGATGCGCAAGAAGCGCTGAAATAATATTGGTAAATGATAAAAGTTTGCCAGTATATTTTGTGGATTACACAGCAGGGTGGCGACAAAGTTAACAAGTTTGATGTGGAATGGCCTGTAATAGCTCTTGGGCGGTGTGCCTTTTATCGCCTAGGCTCAGCAGTTTGAGCACGGCCTGCTGTCGCTTAGCGACGGCACTGCTGCTGTGCCTAGAGCTACCGACTGATGGCGCCATGGCCACGGATGGTAATTCAGAGGAGGAGGAGGTGGAGGAGGGGTGGGAGGAGGAGGAGGTATAGTAGGCCTTTGAGACCTGGACCGAGGTAGGCCCCGCAATCCTCTGCGTCGGCAGTATATGACCAGCCCCAGGGTCAGACTCGGTCCCAGCCTGCACCAAGTTAAGTGTAGTAGCGTTCTTATAAGTTTGGGATATGGCGGGTGAGGGGAATGTAAACAGATGCGCAAGAAGCGCTGAAATAATATCCGTAAATGGTAAAAGTTTGCCAGTATATTTTGTGGATAACACAGCAGGGTGGCGACAAAGTTAACAACTTTGATGTGGAATCCATGAAAACAACCCAAAATTCTGCCTGACAAACCTCGTTTGATAAGGGGACGATGTATGGAGGCAGCTATATGGACGACTTTCGGAGGTAGCAATGGAGACAACGTGTGGAGGCTGCTATGGAGACAATTTAATTTGGATAGTGCCTGTATGTGGCAGTCCAAAAAAGTTTTTAAACCAGAGGAGCAGGTAGGTGGCCCTCCAGAAAAATGAAATAGATTGAGTGCCTGTATGTGGCAGTCCAAAAAAGTTTTCAAACCAGAGGAGCAGGTAGGTGGCACTCCAGAAAAATGAAATAGATTGAGTGCCTGTATGTGGCAGTCCAAAAAAGTTTTCAAACCAGAGGAGCAGGTAGGTGGCCCTCCAGAAAAATTGAATAGATTGAGTGCCTGTATGTGGCAGTCCAAAAAAGTTTTCAAACCAGAGGAGCAGGTAGGTGGCCCTCCAGAAAAATGAAATAGATTGAGTGCCTGTATGTGGCAGTCCAAAAAAGTTTTCAAACCAGAGGAGCAGGTAGGTGGCCCTCCAGAAAAATTGAATAGATTGAGTGCCTGTATGTGGCAGTCCAAAAAAGTTTTCAAACCAGAGGAGCAGGTAGGTGGCCCTCCAGAAAAATGAAATAGATTGAGTGCCTGTATGTGGCAGTCCAAAAAAGTTTTCAAACCAGAGGAGCAGGTAGGTGGCCCTCCAGAAAAATGAAATAGATTGAGTGCCTGTATGTGGCAGTCCAAAAAAGTTTTCAAACCAGAGGAGCAGGTAGGTGGCCCTCCAGAAAAATTGAATAGATTGAGTGCCTGTATGTGGCACTCCCAAAAATTGTTTAAAACAGAGGACCGGGTAGGTGGCCCTCCAGAAAAATTAAATGCATAAAGTACTATAGCTAGAGCCAGTGGGCCCTGTCAAAAAATAGCCAGTTTCCTCTGCTTTAGTGTACAAAGAGGAGGAGAAGGAGGAAAATGAGGAGGAGGAGGAGTGGATAAATTATTCAGGTTGAGCTTCCTTCACCTGGTGGAGATTGGAAATTATGAGAAATCCAGGCTTTATTCATCTTAATAAGCGTCAGCCTGTCAGCGCTGTCAGTCGACAGGCGTGTACGCTTATCGGTGATGATGCCACCAGCTGCACTGAAAACCCGCTCGGACAACACGCTAGCGGCAGGGCAGGCAAGAACCTCCAAGGCGTACAGCGCCAGTTCGTGCCACATGTCCAGCTTTGAAACCCAGTAGTTGTAGGGAGCTGTGTGATCATTTAGGACGATGGTATGGTCAGCTACGTACTCCCTCACCATCTTTCTGTAAAGATCAGCCCTACTCTGCCGAGACTGGGGACAGGTGACAGTGTCTTGCTGGGGTGACATAAAGCTGGCAAAAGCCTTGTAAAGCGTACCCTTGCCAGTGCTGGACAAGCTGCCTGCTCGCCTACTCTCCCTCGCTACTTGTCCCGCAGAACTACGCACTCTGCCGCCAGCGCTGTCAGAAGGGAAATAGTGTTTCAGCTTGTGCACCAGGGCCTGCTGGTATTCATGCATTCTCACACTCCTTTCCTCTCCAGGGATGAGAGTGGAAAGATTTTGCTTGTACCGTGGGTCCAGGAGAGTTAATACCCAGTAATCGGTGCTGGAATAAATTCTTTGAACGCGAGGGTCACGGGATAGGCAGCCTAGCATGAAATCTGCCATATGCGCCAGAGTACCAACGCGTAAGAATTCACTCCCCTCACTGGCCTGACTGTCCATTTCCTCCTCCTCCAACTCCTCCAACTCCTCTTCTTCTGCCCATACACGCTGAACAGTGAAGGACTCAACAATGGTCCCCTCTTGTGTCTCGCCAACATTCTCCTCCTCTTCCTCCTCATCCTCCTCCACCTCCACCTCCTCCGATATGCGCTGAGAAACAGACCTAAGGGTGCTTTGGCTATCAACAAGGGAATCTTCTTCCCCCGTCTCTTCCCCCGCTGACTGACCTGACTACCAGTTCTGGTGGAAGTTGACATCTGGCAGTCTACAATTGCTCTGCGCTGCTGGTAAACTCTGGATAACATGGTTAATGTTGAATTCCACCTCGTGGGCACGTCGCACAACAGTCGGTGAGCGGGCAGTTGGAGGCGGCGCTGCGCTGCCCTGAGAGTGGCAGCATCTGTGCTGGACTTCCTGAAATGCGCACAGATGCGGCGCACCTTCGTGAGCAAATCAGACAGATTGGGGTATGTCTTGAGGAAACGCTGAACTATCAGATTTAACACATGGGCCAGGCATGGCACATGTGTCAGTCTGCCGAGTTGCAGAGCCGCCACCAGGTTACGGCCGTTGTCACACACAACCATGCCTGGCTTCAGGTTCAGCGGTGCCAGCCACAGATCAGTCTGCGCCGTGATGCCCTGTAATAGCTCTTGGGCGGTGTGCCTTTTATCGCCTAGGCTCAGCAGTTTGAGCACCGCCTGCTGTCGCTTAGCGACGGCACTGCTGCTGTGCCTAGAGCTAGCAACTGATGGCGCCATGCCCACGGATGGTAGTTCGGAGGAGGAGGTGGAGGAGGGGTGGGAGGAGGAGGAGGCATAGTAGGCCTTTGAGACCTTGACCGAGGTAGGCCCCGCAATCCTCGGCGTCGGCAGTATATGACCAGCCGCAGGGTCAGACTCGGTCCCAGCCTCCACCAAGTTAACCCAATGTGCCGTCAGCGATATATAGTGGCCCTGCCCGGCAGCACTCGTCCACGTGTCCGTGGTCAGGTGGACCTTGTCAGAAACGGCGTTGGTCAGGGCACGGATGATGTTGTCTGACACGTGCTGGTGCAGGGCTGGGACGGCACATCGGGAAAAGTAGCGGCGGCTGGGGACCGAATACTGAGGGGCGGCCGCCGCCATGAGGTTGCGAAAGGCCTCGGTCTCTACTAGCCTATAGGGCAGCATCTCCAGGCTAAGCAATCTGGAGATGTGGACATTAAGGGCTTGGGCGTGCGGGTGGGTTGCACTATATTTCCGTTTTCGCTCCAGCGTCTGGGGTATGGAGAGCTGAACGCTGGTGGATGCTGTGGAGGATCGTGGAGGCGACGATGGGGTTTTTCTGCCAGGGTCCTGGGCAGGGGGCTGACTATCAGCTGACATAGGGGAAGGAGCAGTGGTGTGCACGGCCGGAGGTGAACGGGCTTGGTGCCACTGAGTGGGGTGTTTAGCATTCATATGCCTGCGCATACTGGTGGTAGTTAAGCTAGTAGTGGTGGAACCCCTGCTGATCCTGGTTTGGCAAAGGTTGCACACCACAGTCCGTCGGTCATCCGGTGTTTCCTTAAAGAACCTCCAGACTTCTGAAAATCTAGCCCTCGCCGCGGGAGCCCTCGCCACGGGAGCTTCACTACGTGACACATTTGGCGCTGATGCACCTGCTCTGGCCCTGCCTCTCCGTCTGGCCCCACCACTGCCTCTTCCAACCTGTTCTGGTCGAGGACTCTCCTCCGTCTCAGAAGCACTGTGTTCACCCGGCCTCTCAACCCAGCTTGGGTCTGTCACCTCATCATCCTCCGATCCCTCATTCTGCTCCCCCGTCGGACTTCCTGCCCTGACAACAACTTCACCACTGTCTGACAACCGTGTCTCCTCATCGTCGGACACCTCTTTACACACTTCTTCCACTACGTCAAGAAGGTCATCATCACCCACAGACTGCGACTGGTGGAAAACCTGGGCATCGGAAAATTGCTCAGCAGCAACCGGACAAGTGGTTTGTGACTGTGGGAAGGGTCCAGAAAAAAGTTCCTCAGAGTATGCCGGTTCAAATGCCAAATTTTGCTGGGAGGGGGCAGACTGGGGGGGAGGAGGCTGAGGTGCAGGAGCTGGAGGAGTGCCGATTTCGGTGACATGGGTGGACTGCGTGGAAGACTGACTGGTGGACAAATTGCTCGAAGCATTGTCGGAAATCCACGACATCACCTGTTCGCACTGTTCTGGCCTCAACAGTGCTCTACCACGAGTCCCAGTAACTTCAGACATGAACCTAGGGAGTGTAGCTCTGCGGCGTTCCCCTGCTCCCTCATCAGCAGGTGGTGTCTCACCCCACCCAGGACCACGGCCTCTGACCCCTGCAGTAGTTGGACGCCCACGTCCCCACCCTCGTCCTCGTCCTCTACCCCTAGCCCTCGGGTTAAACATTTTGAAAATGAAAGTTATAACTTTAATTTTTTTTAACTTTTTTTTGTGTTTTTTTGTGTTTTTTAGGTTTTTTTTGTGTTTTTTAGTTTTTAAAACCAAACAATGCTATCCTATTGCTATGGCTATTTTCTAGCCAAGTATGAAAGCACATTGCTATGCCAGATGAGATGACGCTGAGTTATGAAAAAATAAACGTAAAATAAAAAGGAAATGGCAGACTGTGCCTAATTTAAATCCAACCCCTAATAAATTTTCCCACTTCGGTCTTTGCAATGGATATGTGCGTCACTAAGCGCTAAACACAGCGTTCGCAAGTCTCACTACAAATTCCTCACAATATGGTAGTAGATGCACTACAGCAAGGACAGCCACCAGCAGCTCAACCAGAAATAAAATATATAACGCTACTGTAGGCCTAAGTAAGCTGTTTGGATTCTCCTTTGGCTATTTTCTAGCCAAGTATGAAAGCACACTGCTATGCCAGATGAGATGACGCTGAGTTATGAAAAAATAAACGTAAAATAAAAAGTAAATGGCAGACTGTGCCTAATTGAAATCAAACCCCTAATAAATTGTCCCACTTTGGTGTTTGAGGTGGATATGTGTGTCACTATGAGCTAAACACAACGGTAGCAAGTCCCCCTGCAAATTCCTCACAATATGGTACTAGCTGCACTACTAGTGCCAGCAAGCCCAGCCACAAGCAAACAAAAAAAAAAAAGTATAACGTTATTGTAGCCCTAAGAAGGGCTGTTGGGTTGTTGTAGAATCACTCCTGCCTAACAGTAAGCTAATAGAACAGCCTAACGCTTTCCCTGACCAGCAGCAGCTCTCTCCCTAGCGGCATCCAGACACAGAATGATCCGAGCAGCGCGGGCAGCGGCTAGTCTATCCCAGGGTCACCTGATCTGGCCAGCCAACCACTGCTATCGACGTGTAAGGGTACCACGTCATGCTGGGTGGAGTGCAGAGTCTCCTGGCTTGTGATTGGCTCTGTTTCTGGCCGCCAAAAAGCAAAACGGCGGGAGATGCCATTTTCTCGAGCGGGCGAAGTATTCGTCCGAGCAACGAGCAGTTTCGAGTACGCTAATGCTCGAACGAGCATCAAGCTCGGACGAGTATGTTCGCTCATCTCTACCCTCCAATAAACAAATGATGAAAAGGCAGCACAAAAATTAAGTGAAAAACGGTGGTTTAATCCATAGAAGACTGGATTATGGATTCTATGGATTAAACCACCGTCTTTCACTTAATTTTTGTGCTGCCTTTTCATCATTTATATATATATACACTACTGCTCAAAAGTTTTCGGTCACTTAGCAATGTCCTTATTTTTGTACAAAATACACATTGGGGGTCATTTAATAAGGGCCAGATATGCGTTTTTTCGACGTGTTACCCGAATATTTCCGATTTGCGCTGATTTTCCCTGAATTGCCCCGGGATTTTGGCGCACGCGTTCGGATTGTGGCGCATCGGCGCTGGCATGCACGCAACAGAAATCAGGGGGGGGCGTGCCCGAATGAAAACCCGACGGATTTGGAAAAACCGCCGCATTTAAAACAAACAATGTGTCGCGATAATTACACTTAGCTTCACCAGGAATAGGCCGGTGAATTTCAGGGCATTCCAGCGCGCCTCCGGGGAACTTCAGCGCAGCAGCGCCACCTGGTGGACGTCGGAGGAACTACCTTAGTGAATCCCGGCCGAACCCGAATCCACCGCAGAGAATGCGCCGCTGGATCGCGAACGGACTGGGTAAGTAAATCTGCCCCATTTTCTTTCAATGAAGCCAACATTAAATCAATCATAAACACTCTATAAATTGTTAATGTGGTAAATGACTATTCTTGCTGCAAATTTATTTTTTTTATGCAATATCTACATAGGTGTTTGTAGTCCTATTTCCAACACCCACCACTACAGTGGTTTAATGGTACATTGTGTTTGCTAACTGGCTAATGGTTGTTTAGAAAATCCTTGTTCAAGTATGCTTACACAGCTGAAAACAGTTTGGCTGATTAGAGAAGCTATAAAACTGATCTTCCTTTGAGCTGGTTGAGAATCTGGAGCAACACATTTGTTTGTTCTATGAAACTCTCACAATGGCCAGAAATAAAGAACTTTCATGTGAAACTCGACAGTCTATTCTTGTTCTTAGAAATGAAGGCAATTCCATGTGACAAATTCCATGTGTATTATGGACAGATGAATCTAAGTTTAAGGTATTTGGATCACGCAGAAGAACATTTGTGAGATGCAGAACAACTGAAATGAGGCGGGAAGAGGCCTGATGCCTTCTGTCATATGGTAGAGGTCATGTGATGGTCTGGGGTTGCTTTGGTGCTGGTGGGAGTTTTATACAAGGTCAAAGGGATTATGTACAAGGCAGGCTATCACTCCATTTTGCATCACCATATCCTGTGGATAGCGCTTGATTGGAGCCAATCTCATCCTAAAACAGGACAATGACCCAAAGCACCTCCACATTATATATGAACTATTTAGGGAAGAAGCAGCAGCTGGTATCTATCTGTAATGGAGTGGCCGTCCAGTCACCAGATCTAATCCCCATTGAGCTTTTGTGGGAGCAGCTTGACTGTATGGTACGCTAAAGATTTCATGAAGCCGATCCAACTTGTGGGAGGGGCTTCTGGAAGCATGTGATGAAATGTGTCCAGATCACCTCAGCAAATTAACAGCTAGAGGCCAAAGGTCAACAGTGCGGGAATTGATCAAAACAAAGTTTGAAGGAGAAAATTATTATTTCAAAGGAAAAATAAAAAGTATGCGTTTTCATGGAAAACGCAAAATTTTCTGGGTGACCCCAAATTTTCTACCGGTAGCGCGTGTGTGTGTATGTATACACATATATATATATATATATATATATATATATATACACTCACCGGCCACTTTATTAGATACACCATGCTAGTAACGGGTTGGACCCCCTTTTGCCTTCAGAACTGCCTCAATTCTTCGTGGCATAGATTCAACAAGGTGCTGGAAGCTCCTCAGAGATTTTGCTCCATATTGACATGATGGCATCACACAGTTGCCGCAGATTTGTCGGCTGCACATCCATGATGCGAATCTCCCGTTCCACCACATCCCAAAGATGCTCTATTGGATTGAGATCTGGTGACTGTGGAGGCCATTTGAGTCCAGTGACCTCATTGTCATGTTCAAGAAACCAGTCTGAGATGATTCCAGCTTTATGACATGGCGCATTATCCTGCTGAAAGTAGCCATCAGATGTCGGGTACATTGTGGTCATAAAGGGATGGACATGGTCAGCAACAATACTCAGGTAGGCTGTAGCGTTGCAACGATGCTCAATTGGTACCAAGGGGCCCAAAGAGTGCCAAGAAAATATTCCCCACACCATGACACCACCACCACCAGCCTGAACCATTGATACAAGGCAGGATGGATCCATGCTTTCATGTTGTTGACGCCAAATTCTGACCCTACCATCCGAATGTTGCAGCAGAAATCGAGACTCATCAGACCACGCAACGTTTTTCCAATCTTCTACTGTCCATTTTCGATGAGGTGCAAATTGTAGCCTCAGTTTCCTGTTCTTAGCTGAAAGGAGTGGCACCCGGTGTGGTCTTCTGCTGCTGTAGCCCATCTGCCTCAAAGTTCGACGTACTGTGCGTTCAGAGATGCTCTACTGCCTACCTTGGTTGTAACGGGTGGCGATTTGAGTCACTGTTGCCTTTCTATCAGCTCGAACCAGCCTGCCCATTCTCCTCTGACCTCTGGCTTCAACAAGGCATTTCCGCTCACAGAACTGCCGCTCACTGGATGTTTTTTCTTTTTCGGACCATTCTCTGTAAACCCTAGAGATGGTTGTCCGTGAAAATCCCAGTAGATCAGCAGTTTCTGAAATACTCAGACCAGCCCTTCTGGCACCAACAACCATGCCACGTTCAAAGGCATCAAATCACCTTTCTTCCCCATACTGATGCTCGGTATGAACTGCAGGAGATTGTCTTGACCATGTCTACATGCCTAAATGCACTGAGTTGCCGCCATGTGATTGGCTGATTAGAAATTAAGTGTTAACGAGCAGTTGGACAGGTGTACCTAATAAAGTGGCCGGTGAGTGTATATATATATTGCTTACTAATCCACGTATACGCAGATCCACAGAATAAGATTGTTTGTGAAATGCGAGTACTGATGAATCACAAGTAATCTCATTTTGGGGGCATTTTAGGGGCAGTAAACGGAGTAATCTCCCCAGCAGTGGTGAGCACCACATTTCCCTATGACTTTCTCAGCTAAAGCCGCTGCATGAAGTCACCATGGGATTCCCCAACAGCCGCATAGACTACGCTACTTCATTATGTGCTTAATGACAAGCCATCATTAATCTGTTCTGGCTGCGCCATCTGCTCCTGTCCATTACAATATCGGAGAAAAACACAGACCTTTCACTGTCTGGCAGATGTGAAATTGGTTACAGAGTCCATATACAAAGCCATTTATATGTGCAGACAAGTTAATACTCAGGCAGCTGTGCAACAGGACTGTGAAAAATGTGCAACATCCCTCACTGGGGCCTAGCCTTTTTATTGGGGCCTGGAGGCAGCCGGGGCCCAGAATACCGAAGTGGCTGGCGGTTGCGGCCTAGGCACACTGATGTCACGGTGCTTGGTATGGGGACCGGATGGCCGTACTACAGCCTGGCAGGTCTCCAGCAGGTTGTGTGTGCAAGAAAATGTAGTATGAGTCCCTGGGTAGTCGATGGGGCATCCTTGGTGTAACAGCCGTACTTAGGGACCCAAACGATCTCGTTACAAATGCCGGATTGTTGGCAGGGGCAGACTGGGAATTTAAAGTGGCCCTGGAAAAAACTGTAAAAGTGGCCCCATTCTGTGGGCGGAGTTAAAACAAGTAGGCGTGGCCTTGTGGTGTGGGTGGAATTACTAAACTCCATACAAACTGTTAATAGATGGTCTAAATCAACATATACACCGCAGAGAAAGAGACTCATACTGACTCCTTGTAAAGGAATAACACTTTTATTTTAAGAACACACAACTTAATACTGCCATATATGTACACTGAAAACATGTTACAATACCTTCTCCAATAAACAAGAATGTAAATACTATAATACTGCCCCTAAGTAATATATATTGTAATACTGCCCCCCTATGTACAAGAATATAACTCCTATAATACTGCCCCCTATGTACAAGAATATAACTACTATAATACTGCCCCGTATGTACAGGAATATAACTACTATAATACTGCCCTCTATGTACAGGAATATAACTACTATAATACTGCCCCCCTATGTACAAGAATATAACTCCTATAATACTGCCCCCTATGTACAAGAATATAACTACTATAATACTGCCCCCTATGTACAAGAATATAACTACTGTAATACTGCCCCTATATACAAGAATATAACTACTATAATACTGCCCCCTATGTACAAGAATATAACTTCTATAATACTGCCTCCTATGTACAGGAATATAACTACTATAATACTGCCCCCTATGTACAAGGATATAACTACTATAATACTGTCCCTATGTACAGGAATATAACTACTATAATACTGTCCCTATGTACAAGAATGTATCTACTATAATACTGCCCCCTATGTACAGGAATATAACTACTATAATACTGCCCCCTATGTACAAGAATATAACTACTATAATACTGCCCCCTATGTACAAGAATATAACTACTATAATACTGCTCCCTATGTACAAGAATATAACTACTATAATACTGCCCCCTATGTACAAGAATATAACTAGTATAATACTGCCCCCTATGTACAAGAATATAACTACTATAATCCTGCCCCCTATGTACAGGAATATAGCTACTATTACTAGTAGCCAGCACCCCCCCCAGTATACAGTCAATGTGCCACCCCAGTATACATCCATCCCACTGTAGTATATATATATATATATGTATCTGCCCATGATACAGCCAGACTGCCCCTGTCCCAGTGTACAGCCAGACAGCCCATAGCCCCAGTATACAGCCCCTGACCCAGTATACAGCCAGCCAGCCCATATCCCCAGTATACAACCTGCCAGCCCATATCCCCAGTATACAGCCAGAAAGCCCATAGCCCCAGTATACAGCCCCTGCCACAGTATACAGCCTGCCAGCCCATAGCCCCAGTATACAACCTGCCAGCCCATATCCCCAGTATACAGCCTGCCAGCCCATAGCCCCAGTATACAACCTGCCAGCCCATATCCCCAGTATACAGCCTGCCAGCCCATAGCCCCAGGATACAACCTGCCAGCCCATAGCCCCAGGATACAACCTGCCAGCCCATAGCCCCAGTATACAACCTGCCAGCCCATAGCCCCAGTATACAGCCAGCCTGCCCATAGCCCCAGTATACAGCCCATAGCCCCAGTATACAGCCCATAGCCCCAGTATACAACCTGCCAGCCCATAGCCCCAGTATACAACCTGCCAGCCCATAGCCCCAGTATACAGCCAGCCTGCCCATAGCCCCAGTATACAGCCCATAGCCCCAGTATACAGCCCCTGCCCCAGTGTACAGCCCCTGCCCCAGTGTACAGCCCCTACCCCAGAGTACAGCCCCTGCCCCAGAGTACAGCCCCTGCCCCAGTGTACAGCCCCTGCCCCAGAGTACAGCCCCTGCCCCAGAGTACAGCCCCTGCCCCAGAGTACAGCCCCTGCCCCCGGTATACAGCCTGCCCCCGTATGCAGCGCAGTACATAAAAATAAAAACACATGAAACTCACCTCTCCGATGCCCCAACGCTGCTCCCCTGCTTGATCCCAGTCCGGCCGCGGTGACAGCTCCGTACGGGCCGGCGTCGCACAGACCATGACGTCAGCCGCTTGCCGACGTCATGGTCTGTGCGACGCCGGCACGTCCGTTGTTGTCACCGTGGCCGGACTGGGATCAAGCAGGGGAGCAGCGTTGGGGCATCGGAGAGGTGAGTTTCATGTGTTTTTATTTTTCCACCTGCTCTTGTGAAAGAGCTGGCAATTGATCACAGCAGAAGGGATAGGTCGGGGAGAAGCTCAATGCAAAGTGCTGGAAGCACAGAAGTTTGATGAAATATCTACTTGGAGATGATATAGTCCTGAAATATAAAGCCATTATTCCACAGTCTTGCTGCTACCAATAACACACATAAAATTATGGTTAAACAGGTCTCCAAGACCTATACCTAACACTGTCTGCAAGGTCAAAACTGCTGTCAGATTCCCTTTTTCCAGGAATTTTAATAAATGAACTAAAAGCAGGAAAGTTGATAAAATAAAATGCATATCCTGGTAAATGATTGAACCCAAGAAGTTTTGACTTATCCTGAAGTAATAATGTGAAGCTGTGACTTGCACATGTATGGCACATCCTCACTGTAGGGTAAGCCAAAAAAAGATTGGGGGTCCACCCTGGGACAGGAGATTTACCAGTTAGGGGTGGGGTTTTATTTGATCATAATTGCTGCTTCTAGATATGTGGTCATAGCTTGCAAAAATTGTACTTGGGAGTTTGTTTATTCCTTTGAATACCTCTGCTGCTGCAGAACCTCTTTTTGGAGAGAAAGGAAAGACTCACTTATTCATTAATCAAATAAACCGTATTAGAGTTCTTTGGCACCTTGGGGATTTGCTTCAAAAATGAAGCTACTATACTATAATACTAATAAAAGCCGACCAGAGTATAAGCCGAAGCCTCTACTTTTACCACAAAATAGTCAGGTGTATTTTTAGTGTGGGAAATAAATTGGTCACAACCTCCCCAAGTAATGAAATACCCAGCAGCCTCCCCCAGTAATGACATGCCCTGCAGTCTCCCCCAGCAATGAAATGCCCAGGAGTCTTATCCAGTAATGACATGCACTGCAGCAGCCTCCCCCAGTAATGAAATGCCCAGCAGCCTCCCTAAGTAATGAGATGCCCTGCAGCAGCCTCCCCCAGTAATGAAATGCCCTGAAGCAGCCTCCCCCAGTAATGAAATGCCCTGCAGCAGCCTCCCCCCAGAAATGAAATGCCCAGCAGCCTCCTCCCAGTAATGAAATGCCCTGCAGCCTCCTCCCAGTAATGAAATGCCCAGTAGTCTCCTCCAGTAATCAAATGCCCTGCAGCAGCCTCCCCGGTAATGAAATGTCCAGCAGCCTCCTCCCAGTAATGAAATGCCCAGTAGTCTCCCCCAGTAATCAAATATCTTGTAGCAGCTCTCCCAGTAATCAAATGCCCTGCAGCAGCCTCCCCGGTAATGAAATGTCCAGCAGCAGTCTCCCCAAGTAATCAAATATCTTGCAGCAGCCTCCCCCGGTAATGAAATGTCCAGCAGCAGCATCCCCCAGTAATGAAATGCCCTGTAGAGGCCTCCCCCACTAATGAAATGCCCTGCTGCTGCCTCCCCAGTAATAAAATGCCCAGCAGCCTCCCCCAGTAATGAAATGCCCAGCAGCCTCCCTCAGTAATGAAATGCCCTACAACAGCCTCCCCTCAGTAATGAAATGCCCTGCAGCAGCCTCCCCCAGTAATGAAATGCCCTGCAGCAGCCTCCCCCAGTAATGAAATGCCCTGCAGCAGCCTCCCCCAGTAATGAAATGCCCTGCAGCAGCCTCCCCCCAGAAATGAAATGCCCAGCAGCCTCCTCCCAGTAATGAAATGCCCAGTAGTCTCCCCCAGTAATCAAATATCTTGTAGCAGCTCCCCCAGTAATCAAATGCCCTGCAGCAGCCTCCCCCGGTAATGATATGTCCAGCAGCATTCTCCCCCAGTAATCAAATATCCTGCAGCAGCCTCCCCCGGTAATGAAATGTCCAGCAGCAGCATCCCCCAGTAATGAAATGCCCTTTAGAGACCTCCCCCACTAATGAAATGCCCTGCTGCTGCCTCCCCAGTAATAAAATGCCCAGCAGCCTTCGCCCAGTAATAAAATGCCTAGCAGCCACCCCCAGTAATGAAATGTCTTGCAGCAGCCTCCTCCAGTAATCAAATGCCCAGCAGCCTCCCCAGTAGTGAAATGTCCTGCAGCAGCCTCACCCAGTAACTAAATGCCCAGCAGTCTCCCTCAGTAATGAAATGTCTTGCAGCAGCCTCCTCCGTTAATGAAATGTCCATCAGCCTCCCCAGTAGAGAAATGTCCTGCAGCAGCCTCCCCCAGTAATAAAAATGCCCAGCAGCCACCAGAGTAATAAAATAACCCATGCAGTACTCCCCTGATATAAGGGATAATCATCATTTATTCATATACAAATCAGCCAGCAAGTCTACCAGGGGAGGGGCCTGATTTGCCTAAAGAGTGCAACAAAATAATTAGGAAAATCTTGGACACTGGAGTGTCGGATACAGAGATGGACTGAGAACAGCGGAGTTAAAGAGGACCTGTCACCCTGAAAAATGACACAAGGAGCTGCTTACTAAGTGCTAAAACAAACACAGCCATGTTACAATGTTAGAAACGCCGGACCGCTCTCAAAGTGGTCCGGCGTATTCATGAGGGGGCGGGATGAGGGGTGGTGAAAGCCGCATGACGTGTGGCAGTCACCGCTGGCCTATGGAGTGAGCCGGGTACTCCAGTGTAGAGCGCAGCGGTGTTTGCGGTGTTTTTGCGTTACCAGTCCTATAACGCTAGCAGTGTAACACTACGGCGTTTGTTGTAGCACCTTAGTAAGCAGCTCCTAGTGCCATTTTTTAGGGTGACAGGTCCTCTTTAAAGTGCTGGAAAGTTGGTGAAAGAGGAGATAGTAGAAAGTAAAAGATAGTAGAAGGTAAAAAGTATTTTTATATTGACATTCAATCTCATAGCCAACTAGCGCAAACCCAAGGACAAATCCTATTCTGTATAACTATGTAGTAATATTTTCTGAAGGATATAATATCTCCCCAGCCGTCTGAGCAAGTCACGCCGCCTCTTTTACAAGTATACGGGCGGCCGTTGTTCGCTTTGCGGCACTGCTTTAAAGATTTCTATCTCCTAACCATATTCAGGTGATTACAAGAGTTGAGGGTATTATTAACATAACTGACGTCAATGCAGGAATCTTATCCACTGACCAGGCTCGTAGCAAAAATAAACCAGACCTTGCATTATTAATAAGAAACCCAGTAGGAGCTGGGTGTCCGGAACAGTCAGCGCATCAAATAATGATTACGTCAAGGGCACGCTTTTCTGACAGTCCTTTTGAAACTGCCCGCTGAGACATCTGGAAAAATGCCGCCACTTATCACTTCACAGACAGATTGAGGACTGAATTAGGCTTCAGAGATATGAGGGCGAGAGGGATTTAAAGGGGAAGCGTCATGTACATAACCTTCGTAAAAAAGTATTGGTAAATCAGTATCAGTATTAGTAAATCAGTAAATCAGTATCTGCTGATCCAAGGATGTCCTCATGAGTACATAGCTTACTTATAGGCAGGGCTGGCGCTAGCACTGGGCTTGCCTGGGCAAGTATACCATGGGGGGCTGTATATAAATAACCATGAGAGGGCTGTATATAATATAACCATGAGGGGCTGTATATAATATAACCATGAGGGGGCTAGATATAAAACAACCATGAGGGGGCTGTATATAAAACAACCATGATGGGCTGTATATAAATAACCATGAGGGGCTGTATATAATATAACCATGAGGGGGCTGTATATAAAATAACCATGAGGGGTCTGTATTAGAGATGAGCGAACACTAAAATGCTCGGGTACTCGTTATTCGAGACGAACTTTTCCCGATGCTCGAGTGCTCGTCTCGAATAACGAACCCCATTGAAGTCAATGGGAGACTCGGGCATTTTTCAAGGGGACCAAGGCTCTGCACAGGGAAGCTTGGCCAAACACCTGGGAACCTCAGAAAAGGATGGAAACACCACGGAAATGGACAGGAAACAGCAGGGGCAGCATGCATGGATGCCTCTGAGGCTGCTTAATCGCACCATTATGCCGAAATTATGGGCAACAGCATGGCCATGACAGAGTGACAGAATGAAGCTAGATAGCATGTAAAACATCCAATAATTGACCCTGACACTATAGGGGACGGCATGCAGAGGCAGAGGCAGCGGCAGCAGGCTAGAGAGTGGCATGGCGACATACCCTAATTGGACTCAGGCTTCAAACCAATGGGTGTCAGAGAGGAACCAAAGGAGGTGAGCAAGAAGCGCTCAAATAATATCGGTACATGATAAAAGTTTGTAAAGCTCTGTATAATGCTGCACCCCCCTACCTCTCCTCTCTTATCTCAGTCTATCGCCCAACCCGTGCTCTTAGATCCGCCAGTGATCTTAGATTAACCTCTACCCTAGTGCGGACCTCCCACTCGCGTCTCCAAGACTTCTCTAGAGCTGCACCAATTCTATGGAATGCTCTGCCCTGGACTATCAGACTAATACCTAACCTCCAAAGTTTCAAACGTGCTCTTAAAACCCATTTCTTTAGGCAAGCCTATAACACTCATTAACTGCATGAAGTTTTAACTCTTCTACTAACCCGTCCTGTGTCGTCCTCCCATCTGTTATCCAGCAACCAACAGGCACCAGACTTCTCTGCAGTCCCATTCACCCTGGACCTGGTATATAAGATGACGGCTGAGTGGTTCAAGCGACAGCAATTCCATTTATTATATTTTTTTCTATTCCCTAAGAAGAATGGCTTGACCATTAAATATTCTTTTACCTCGTGTTACCCCATCATCTTCATAAACCGTAAGCTCTGGCGAGCAGGGACCTCACTCCTGTTGTTCCATACAAATGTTGTGCTCTGTTACATTACATTTGTATTTGTTTCCTATGATTTGTAAAGCGCTACAGAATATGATGACGCTATATAAATAAAGATTATTATTATTATTATTATTATGGAGGCAGTGAACTAGTAGTAGATTAAAGGTGCTGCAACTATGTTAGTTGGATCTTGGGATGGAGCTGGCGCTCTGCAGCCAGGCGAGCTTTTGCCAATCCAAGCCCCTGTCTCTAGGCTACTCCCCAAACAGCACTTCTAAGAACCTTTTGTATAAGATCAAGTGTAGTAGCGTTCTTATAAGTTTAGGATATGGCGGGTGAGGGGAATGTAAACAGATGCGCAAGAAGCGCTGAAATAATATCCCTAAATGGTAAAAGTTTGCAAGTATATTTTGTGGATTACACAGCAGGGTGGCGACAAAGTTAACAACTTTGATGTGGAATGCCCTGTAATAGCTCTTGGGCGGTGTGCCTTTTATCGCCTAGGCTCAGCAGTTTCAGCACCGCCTGCTGTCGCTTAGCGACGGCACTGCTGCTGTGCCTAGAGCTACCGACTGATGGCGCCATGCCCACGGATGGTAATTCGGAGGAGGAGGAGGTGGAGGAGGGGTGGGAGGAGGTATAGTAGGCCTTTGAGACCTGGACCGAGGTAGGCCCCGCAATTCTCTGCGTCGGCAGTATATGACCAGCCCCAGGGTCAGACTCGGTCCCAGCCTGCACCAAGTTAAGTGTAGTAGCGTTCTTATAAGTTTGGGATATGGCGGGTGAGGGGAATGTAAACAGATGCGCAAGAAGCGCATGATGCGCATGGAGCTGGCGCTCCGCTGCCAGGCGAGCTTTCGCCAATTCAAGCCCCTGTCTCTAGGCTACTCCCCAAACAGCACTTCTAAGAACCTTTTGTATAAGATCAAGTGTAGTAGCGTTCTTATAAGTTTAGGATATGCCGGGTGAGGGGAATGTAAACAGATGCGCAAGAAGCGCTGAAATAATATCCCTAAATGGTAAAAGTTTGCCAGTATATTTTGTGGATAACACAGCAGGGTGGCGACAAAGTTAACAACTTTGATGTGGAATCCATGAAAACAACCCAAATTTCTGCCTGACACACCTCGTTTGATAAAGGGACGATGTATGGAGGCAGCTATATGGACGACTTTTGGAGGTAGCAATGGAGACAACGTGTGGAGGCTGCTATGGAGACAATTTAATTTGGATAGTGCCTGTATGTGGCAGTCCCAAACATTTTTCAAACCAGAGGAGCAGGTAGGTGGCCCTCCAGTAAAATGGAATAGATTGAGTGCCTGTATGTGGCAGTCCCAAAAATGTTTCAAACCAGAGGAGCAGGTAGGTGGCCCTGCAGTAAAATGGAATAGATTGAGTGCCTGTATGTGGCAGTCCCAAAAATTTTTCAAACCAGAGGAGCAGGTAGGTGGCCCTCCAGTAAAATGGAATAGATTGAGTGCCTGTATGTGGCAGTCCCAAAAATGTTTCAAACCAGAGGAGCAGGTAGGTGGCCCTGCAGTAAAATGGAATAGATTGAGTGCCTGTATGTGGCAGTCCCAAAAATGTTTCAAACCAGAGGAGCAGGTAGGTGGCCCTGCAGTAAAATGGAATAGATTGAGTGCCTGTATGTGGCAGTCCCAAAAATTTTTCAAACCAGAGGAGCAGGTAGGTGGCCCTCCAGTAAAATGGAATAGATTGAGTGCCTGTATGTGGCAGTCCCAAAAATGTTTCAAACCAGAGGAGCAGGTAGGTGGCCCTGCAGTAAAATGGAATAGATTGAGTGCCTGTATGTGGCACTCACAAAAATTGTTTCAAACAGAGGACCGGGTAGGTGGCCCTCCAGAAAAATTAAATGCATGAAGTACTATAGCAAGAGCCAGTGGGCCCTGTCAAAAAATAGCCATTTTCCTCTGCTTTACTGTACAAAGAGGAGGAGAAGGAGGAAAATGAGGAGGAGGAGGAGTGGATCAATTATTCAGGTTGAGCTTCCTTCACCTGGTGGAGATTGGAAATTCTGAGAAATCCAGCCTTTATTCATTTTAATAAGCGTCAGCCTGTCAGCGCTGTCAGTCGACAGGCGTGTACGCTTATCGGTGATGATGCCACCAGCTGCACTGAAAACCCGCTCGGACAAGACGCTAGCGGCAGGGCAGGCAAGAACCTCCAAGGCGTACAGCGCCAGTTCGTGCCACATGTCCAGCTTTGAAACCCAGTAGTTGTAGGGAGCTGTGTGATCATTTAGGACGATGGTATGGTCAGCTACGTACTCCCTCACCATCTTTCTGTAAAGATCAGCCCTACTCTGCCGAGACTGGGGACAGGTGACAGTGTCTTGCTGGGGTGACATAAAGCTGGCAAAAGCCTTGTAAAGCGTACCCTTGCCAGTGCTGGACAAGCTGCCTGCTCGCCTACTCTCCCTCGCTACTTGTCCCGCAGAACTACGCACTCTGCCGCTAGCGCTGTCAGAAGGGAAATACTGTTTCAGCTTGTGCACCAGGGCCTGCTGGTATTCATGCATTCTCACACTCCTTTCCTCTGCAGGGATGAGAGTGGAAAGATTTTGCTTGTACCGTGGGTCCAGGAGAGTGAACACCCAGTAATCGGTGCTGGAATAAATTCTTTGAACGCGAGGGTCACGGGATAGGCAGCCTAGCATGAAATCTGCCATATGCGCCAGAGTACCAACGCGTAAGAATTCACTCCCCTCACTGGCCTGACTGTCCATTTCCTCCTCCTCCAACTCCTCCAACTCCTCTTCTTCTGCCCATACACGCTGAACAGTAAAGGACTCAACAATGGTCCCCTCTTGTGTCTCACCAACATTCTCCTCCTCTTCCTCCTCATCCTCCTCCACCTCCACCTCCTCCGATATGCGCTGAGAAACAGAACTGAGGGTGCTTTGGCTATCAACAAGGGAATATTCTTCCCCTGTCTCTTGTGACGAGCGCAAAGCTTCCGACTTCATGCTGACCAGAGAGTTTTTCAACAGGCCAAGCAGCGGGATGGTGAGGCTGATGATGGCGGCATCGCCACTGACCATCTGTGTTGACTCCTCAAAGTTACTCAGCACCTGACAGATATCAGACATCCACGTCCACTCCTCATTGTAGACTTGAGGAAGCTGACTGACCTGACTACCAGTTCTGGTGGAAGTTGACATCTGGCAGTCTACAATCGCTCTGCGCTGCTGGTAAACTCTGGATAACATGGTCAGTGTTGAATTCCACCTCGTGGGCACGTCGCACAACAGTCGGTGAGCGGGCAGTTGGAGGCGGCGCTGCGCTGCCCTGAGAGTGGCAGCATCTGGGCTGGACTTCCTGAAATGCGCACAGATGCGGCGCACCTTCGTGAGCAAATCAGACAGATTGGGGTATGTCTTGAGGAAACGCTGAACTATCAGATTTAACACATGGGCCAGGCATGGCACATGTGTCAGTCTGCCGAGTTGCAGAGCCGCCACCAGGTTACGGCCGTTGTCACACACAACCATTCCCGGCTTGAGGTTCAGCGGTGCCAGCCACAGATCAGTCTGCGCCGTGATGCCCTGTAATAGCTCTTGGGCGGTGTGCCTTTTGTCGCCTAGGCTCAGCAGTTTGAGCACCGCCTGCTGTCGCTTAGCGACGGCACTGCTGCTGTGCCTAGAGCTACCGACTGATGGCGCCGCGCCCACGGATGGTAGTTCGGAGGAGGAGGTGGAGGAGGGGTGGGAGGAGGAGGAGGCATAGTAGGCCTGAAACACCTGGACCGAGGTAGGCCCCGCAATCCTCGGCGTCGGCAGTATATGAGCAGCCCCAGTGTCAGACTCGGTCCCAGCCTCCACCAAGTTAACCCAATGTGCCGTCAGCGATATATAGTGGCCCTGCCCGGCAGCACTCGTCCACGTGTCCGTGGTCAGGTGGACCTTGTCAGAAACGGCGTTGGTCAGGGCACGGATGATGTTGTCTGACACGTGCTGGTGCAGGGCTGGGACGGCACATCTGGAAAAGTAGTGGCGGCTGGGGACCGAATACCGAGGGGCGGCCGCCGCCATGAGGTTGCGAAAGGCCTCGGTCTCTACTAGCCTATAGGGCAGCATCTCCAGGCTAAGCAATCTGGAGATGTGCACATTAAGGGCTTGGGCGTGCGGGTGGGTTGCACTATATTTGCGTTTCCGCTCCAGCGTCTGGGGTATGGAGAGCTGAACGCTGGTGGATGCTGTGGAGGATCGTGGAGGCGACGATGGGGTTTTTGTGGCAGGGTCCTGGGCAGGGGGCTGACTAGCAGCTGACACAGGGGAAGGAGCAGTGGTGTGCACGGCCGGAGGTGAACGGGCTTGTTGCCACTGAGTGGGGTGTTTAGCATTCATATGCCTGCGCATACTGGTGGTAGTTAAGCTAGTAGTGGTGGAACCCCTGCTGAGCCTGGTTTGGCAAATGTTGCACACCACAGTCCGTCGGTCATCCGGTGTTTCCTTAAAGAACCTCCAGACTTCTGAAGATCTAGCCCTCGCCGCAGGAGCCCTCGCCACGGGAGCTTCACTAGTTGACACATTTGGCGCTGATGCACCAGCTCTGGCCCTGCCTCTCCGTCTGGCCCCACCACTGCCTCTTCCAACCTGTTCTGGTCGAGGACTCTCCTCCGTTTCAGAAGCACTGTGTTCACCCGGCCTCTCAACCCAGCTTGGGTCTGTCACCTCATCATCCTCCGATCCCTCAGTCTGCTCCCCCCTCGGACTTCCTGCCCTGACAACAACTTCCCCACTGTCTGACAACCGTGTCTCCTCATCGTCGGACACCTCTTTACACACTTCCACTACGTCAAGAAGGTCATCATCACCCACAGACTGTGACTGTTGGAAAACCTGGGCATCGGAAAATTGCTCAGCAGCAACCGGACAAGTGGTTTGTGACTGTGGGAAGGGTCCAGAAAACAGTTCCTCAGAGTATGCCGGTTCAAATGCCAAATTTTCCTGGGAGGGGGCAGACTGGGGGGGAGGAGGCTGAGGTGCAGGAGCTGGAGGAGTGGCGATTTCGGTGACATGGGTGGACTGCGTGGAAGACTGACTGGTGGTGGACAAATTGCTCGAAGCATTGTCAGCAATCCACGACATCACCTGTTCGCACTGTTCTGGCCTCAACAGTGCTCTACCACGAGTCCCAGTAACTTCAGACATGAACCTAGGGAGTGTAGCTCTGCGGCGTTCCCCTGCTCCCTCATCAGCAGGTGGTGTCTCACCCCGCCCAGGACCACGGCCTCTGACCCCTGCAGTAGTTGGACGCCCACGTCCCCGCCCTCGTCCTCTACCCCTAGCCCTCGGGTTAAACATTTTTAAAATGAGAGTTATAACTTTATTTTTTTTTTTACTTTTTTTTGTTTTTTTTTGTGTTTTTTTTTTTTTTTTGTGTTTTTTGTTTTTTTTTGAGTTTTTAAAACCAAACAATGCTATCCTATTGCTATGGCTATTTTCTAGCCAAGTATCAAAGCACACTACTATGCCAGATGAGATGACACTGAGTTAGTGCCTAATTGAAATCCAACCCCTACTAAATTTTCCCACTTCGGTCTTTGCTATGGATATGTGCGTCACTAAGCGCAGAACACAGCGGTCGCAAGTCTCACTACAAATTGCTCAGAATTGGCTAGTACATGCACTGCAGAAAGTACAGCCACCAGCAGATCAACCAGAAATCAAATATATAGAACGCTACTGTATGCGTAAGTAAGCTCTTTGTATTCTCCTATGGCTATTTTCTAGCCAAGTATCAAAGCACACTACTATGCCAGATGAGATGACACTGAGTTAGTGCCTAATTGAAATCCAACCCCTACTAAATTTTCCCACTTCGGTCTTTGCTATGGATATGTGCGTCACTAAGCGCAGAACACAGCGGTCGCAAGTCTCACTACAAATTGCTCAGAATTGGCTAGTACATGCACTGCAGAAAGTACAGCCACCAGCAGATCAACCAGAAATCAAATATATAGAACGCTACTGTATGCGTAAGTAAGCTCTTTGTATTCTCCTATGGCTATTTTCTAGCCAAGTATCAAAGCACACTACTATGCCAGATGAGATGACACTGAGTTAGTGCCTAATTGAAATCCAACCCCTACTAAATTTTCCCACTTCGGTCTTTGCTATGGATATGTGCGTCACTAAGCGCAGAACACAGCGGTCGCAAGTCTCACTACAAATTGCTCAGAATTGGCTAGTACATGCACTGCAGAAAGTACAGCCACCAGCAGATCAACCAGAAATCAAATATATAGAACGCTACTGTATGCGTAAGTAAGCTCTTTGTATTCTCCTATGGCTATTTTCTAGCCAAGTATCAAAGCACACTACTATGCCAGATGAGATGACACTGAGTTAGTGCCTAATTGAAATCCAACCCCTACTAAATTTTCCCACTTCGGTCTTTGCTATGGATATGTGCGTCACTAAGCGCAGAACACAGCGGTCGCAAGTCTCACTACAAATTGCTCAGAATTGGCTAGTACATGCACTGCAGAAAGTACAGCCACCAGCAGATCAACCAGAAATCAAATATATAGAACGCTACTGTATGCGTAAGTAAGCTCTTTGTATTCTCCTATGGCTATTTTCTAGCCAAGTATCAAAGCACACTACTATGCCAGATGAGATGACACTGAGTTAGTGCCTAATTGAAATCCAACCCCTACTAAATTTTCCCACTTCGGTCTTTGCTATGGATATGTGTGCCACTAAGAGCTAAACACAACGGTAGCAAGTCCCCCTGCTAATTCCTCACAAAATGGTACTAGATGCAAATTAAAATAAAAAAAGTAGAACGTTATTGTAGCCCTAAGAAGGGCTGTTGGGTTCTTTGAGAATCACTCCTGCCTAACAGTAAGCTAATAGAACACCCTAACGCTTTCCCTGAGCAGCAGCAGCTCTCTCCCTAGCGGCATCCAGACACAGAATGATCCGAGCAGCGCGGGCAGCGGCTAGTCTATCCCAGGGTCACCTGATCTGGCCAGCCAACCACTGCTATCGACGTGTAAGGGTACCACGTCATGCTGGGTGGAGTGCAGAGTCTCCTGGCTTGTGATTGGCTCTGTTTCTGGCCGCCAAAAAGCAAAACGGCGGGAGCTGCCATTTTCTCGAGCGGGCGAAGTATTCGTCCGAGCAACGAGCAGTTTCGAGTACCCTAATGCTCGACCGAGCATCAAGCTCGGACGAGCATGTTCGCTCATCTCTAGTCTGTATATAAAATAACCATGAGGGGGCTGTATATAAAATAACCATGAGGGGGCTGTATATAAAACAACCATGAGGGGCTGTATATAAAATAACCATAAGGGGATGTATATAAAATAACCATGAGGGGCTATATATAATATAACCATGAGGGGGCTGTATATAAATAACCATGAGGGGGCTGTATATAATATAACCATGAGGGGGCTGTATATAAAATAACCATGAGGGGCTGTATATAAAATACCCATGAAGGGGATGTATATAAAATAACCATGAGGGGGCTGTATATAAAATAACCATGAGGGGCTGTATATAAAATAACCATAAGGGGGCTGTATATAAACAAACAACCATGAGGGGGCTGTATATAAACAAACAACCATGAGGGGCTGTATATAATATAACCATGAGGGGACTGTATATAAAATAACCATGAGGGGGCTGTATATAAAATAACCATGGGGGGCTGTATATAAATAACCATGAGAGGGCTGTATATAATATAACCATGAGGGGCTGTATATAATATAACCATGAGGGGGCTAGATATAAAACAACCATGAGGGGGCTGTATATAAAACAACCATGATGGGCTGTATATAAATAACCATGAGGGGCTGTATATAATATAACCATGAGGGGGCTGTATATAAAATAACCATGAGGGGGCTGTATATAAAATAACCATGAGGGGGCTGTATATAAAATAACCATGAGGGGGCTGTATATAAAACAACCATGAGGGGCTGTATATAAAATAACCATAAGGGGATGTATATAAAATAACCATGAGGGGCTATATATAATATAACCATGAGGGGGCTGTATATAAATAACCATGAGGGGGCTGTATATAATATAACCATGAGGGGGCTGTATATAAAATAACCATGAGGGGCTGTATATAAAATACCCATGAAGGGGATGTATATAAAATAACCATGAGGGGGCTGTATATAAAATAACCATGAGGGGCTGTATATAAAATAACCATAAGGGGGCTGTATATAAACAAACAACCATGAGGGGGCTGTATATAAACAAACAACCATGAGGGGCTGTATATAATATAACCATGAGGGGACTGTATATAAAATAACCATGAGGGGGCTGTATATAAAATAACCATGAGGGGCTGTATATAATATAACCATGAGGGGACTGTATATAAAATAACCATGAGGGGACTGTATATAAAATAACCATGAGGGGGATGTTGGGATGATAAACTAGGGAATATTTTAGGGAACAGGAGACTTTTTTAGTTTCTGAATTTTTGATGCCGACGCGTGAGTTCACTGGAAAGGGGCCTACTGAGGCTCTGTCGCCCAGGGGCCCAGGTAATACGATGTCAGTAATGATAATTTATTAGAAAGCCCTCCAACAATTAAAAGAATAATTAGAAAATTGTGTTAGTCTACTTTAAAAAGTAGGTGGGGCAAGAACAAGAAGAGCTTTGTGGCCTAAATGCTGGTTTCATATCCTTGTGATAAGGATTGTGTGGTGCCCGCATTTCACAAACTGACCCTGAAATGTCTTTGCAACATTGCCAATCTGAAATCTCACCCTATTACCTTAAAACTGCCAAAGTCATATCCAAATGAGCAGAGAAGAGTCACTTTTTGAGACTAATAATAAAAAATAGCTGTGCCACATAAGACACAGATAGTGGAACACCAGAAATCTGGAGAAAGGGGGATATGAAAGTTTCCTGAAGTGTTAAAGGAAAACACACGCACATATCCACCCTGCCCCCATTCACTTCTTAGGAACCTTTCCCCAATCCCATACATCTGGGTGAAAGTCTTTTTGGCACAACCTCTTTAAAATATTTGTACACACAACAAATCCTGTCATTTTTCTCATTCCTATAATTAGGAGTTGCAGAAATCTTTGCAATTTCCAGAAGAGACGATGAATGAAGCAGATTTATAGTTACAAAACTTTCGGTGACAAATCTGCCCCATCTGAACACAGCCTAATGAACAAGTAATGCTTTCTTTTAAATGACACCTGACCCCAGCAGGATCATCGGAACCCAAGATTCATCTTATTCGAGAAAAAAGATGCTATAGCTTAATTGAAACAGGGGTACAGGGTCAGATCGAGGTTGGTGGGGGCCCCTTGGGTACAAAATTACCCACCTAGTAATACATCTATATACAGCCTTTTCCTCAGTAAAAAATTTATATACAGCCGCTTCCCCCCCAGTAATACATCTATATACAACCTCTTCCACCCAGTAATACTTATATATACAGCTGCCTTTCCCCCATTAATAGGCTGTATATAAATGTATTACTGGGGGAGGAAGCTGTATATAGATGTATTAGTGGTGGGGAGGTGGCTGTATATAAATGTATTACTGGGGGAGGAAGCTGTATATAAATGTATTACTGGTGGGGAGGGGGCTGTATATACAGCAACCCTCCCAGTAATAAATCTATATACAGCCACCAACACCCCCAGTAATACATCTATATACAGCCACCTCCCCTCAGTAATACATTTATATGCAGCTGCTCCCCCCCCAGTCATAGGCTGTATATAGATGTATTACTGGGAGGGGGGTGGCAGTATATAGATGTATTACTGGGGGGGAGGCTGTATATAGAAGTATTACTGGGGGCAGGAGGATGTATATACAGCCAGCAACCCCTCAGTAATACATCAATATAGAGCTGCCTCCACCCAGTAATCGGCTGTATATAGATGTATTACTTGGGCGGAGAAGGCTGTGTATAGATATATTACTTGGGGGAGGAGGCTGTATATAGATGTATTACTGGGGGGAGGAGTTTGTATATACCGCCGGCAACCTCTCAGTAATAAATCTATATAGAGTCGCCTCCCTCCCAGTAATAGGCTGTATATAGATGTATTACTTGGGGGCAGAGAAGGCTGTGTATAGATATATTACTTATTGGGAGGAGGCTGTATATAGATGTATTGCTGGGGGACTATGACACAGCAGGGAATGTATTGTTTTTTCCTCTGCCATCGACAGAAGTCTACCGGCTTGGTGGAAATCCCTTGAAACAGTGGTAGTGGCCCTGGGAGCCCACCCTATAATCCAGCCCCACAGGGGTACAAGAGACCACCCCATAATCCAAAGAGCCACAAACCTCAAGATTTGGCATTCTTCCCGGCAGTCCAGTTATGTCTATACTATTAGTTGACTATTAGTTGACTTACTCTGTGCCATATTTTAGTGTAACTCTCGCCTGTACTGGTGCCTCTCCAGCAGATTTCTATGGTAGAGGGTATTGGGGATCACTAGAGAAATGAATATGACTAGTATTTGTATATGTACCCCATGATACGTACTGCGATGCACAATATGATGCCAATATATGTATATAATTATTAGGATTATATCTACCGTATATATATATATATTATTACTCCAATCCTAATAACAAAGTCTCCCCAGCCGGATGCTTCTCGGATCTCCTTTCCTAAACCTCTATAGAGAAGCAGCAGGATCACAGTCATCGGGCATCAGTGCACAATATGCTGGACGCGTTGTAAATGGTGATAAATTGGTAATGAAGGTAGGATGACCTGATGATGTCGGATGTAATGGGATACAGCACAGGAGATAGAAAAGGGAAGGAGGAAGAGAAGGAGAAGTCGGATTACAAGTAACTCTTCCATACAGAACTATCACGGTGATACCTAATACATGGAGTGAGTCATGTGTGGGCTGATGGACAACGGCACAGAGCCAAGACGTCTGTGTATCGCCTTAATATGGAGACATGTGAATTGTCTTTCAATGTTGAAAAACATGGCTGCTTTTTTCCCCAAAAAAACACCTTTCCTGGCCATGGGTAATCTATACAGCTGAGCTGCAGTACCGGCACTAGCCATAGTAACGGGTGGTGCTGCTTTGTGGAAGAAATCAGACATGTTTTTCAACTTGTGGACAACCCCTTTAAAGGTGTGTATTGTAAAAATGAAAATATATAGGATTTAGGATTAAGACATTTGACTCTTTCTTTCACCCGCCAGTTTATTTCGGTGCCTGCGACCACCGGAGATGAGTAGGTGATGTCCTGGGACAGACTAGATGCTTTGTTCTCCTTTATCCAGTCTAATTACTGGATCTCCTCTAACTCTACAGATTACGGCTATCTCATCGTCTTCCTCCATTTCTGCCGAATCAGTCACGTCCTTTTAGAAACTGAACAATCGGTTACGTTTCAGCCCAGTGAAGAGAGTCCAAATCACAGATTTTCATCTTCAAAAGTACAAAACATGAGAAAATAAAATTAAAAATACCCCTTTTCCCGGTTTTCAGGCTTATAATTAACAAATTGCTAAAACTAATTGGTAGAACTACGCTACACTTCATTCTGAGGATATACCCGCCACCGATTTGTGGGAGTAGAGGTTATATGAGGACATGGCCACCAGTGGAGAGGACTGTTCTATCCAATGACTCCTGCAGTTTTGTAGTCCACCATCCTATTACTGTCTGGCCATTAGTGGGTGCTTAGCAGAAGTAAATTCGGTATCACAGTGCCCATATCACATTCTGCCATAAACATTCAGCCATCGTTGCCATTATTTTAATGGCTGTTGTAGGTAAGAAACATGGACTGGAGCCAAGTCATGGGATAATTCCTTGGTTTTCTGTTTGGTATTACCACAATTATGGTTTATACTTTTATAGATTTTTCTCATTTTTGGCTCCCACTACGAAAACAAAGCAAAACAAGTACAGGTGGATATCAGTGGGACATTTGTCCAAGTGGTTCAGATCTCAAGGGTCCCAATGGCTTTGGTCTAGGTATAGAGGGCGCCTAGACAGGACCTCTTGCCTCACAAAATGAACGGAAAGGATTGGGTATCCAAATATGGAAGGTAATTTTTGGCTGTGACAGATTTTAATAGCTTTTGTTATGCTGATTTTTAAAATGCCCTTGGTAGTTCTAAATAATTTCTGTACTTTATAAAACTTTATTTCACATTACCTGGCTCCCTGCCAGCAGCATGTGGCGAGTCCCTGGGGAGGGGCAGCTACAGACTATGAGTCTCAGTCTCCTCCACATCCCCCTTTCTGTAACCTACATTGAGCAGGTAGGAAAGGAAGGGGAAGGTGGGGAGTAGATAAAGGATGCACACAGGCACACAGATTTTGCTGCAGCAGTCCCCTCCCTGGGACTCACCACATGTTGCTGGAAGGGAGCCCGTAATGGGAAATAAACTACTGAAATGATTCAGAATTCTGACAAAGGCATTTTTAAAAATCAGCATAGCATAGGCTAAAATTGACCTTCCTGGTGACAGGTTCACTATAAGCTTTGACCCATGAGCAATTTTCACATACTGCAAAGTTTCTGATGTTGACTTGGACAGAACTCTGACTCATTGATAGTCTATTGTTCTATGAACACATCAGGTGTTTTTCACAGTCCATTGATCTGATCCGTTCAGAATGAAAACCCAGCATGCACTACTCTGATCCGAATTGTGCTCTAAACTTGCCTTTTGTGGTCAATGGATGCGTGGAAAAACAGACGTTACCAGAATGCCAAAGTTTTTTGTGTTCATGTTGGGGAAAAGGGAATGGGGAAAAGGTCAAAACAAAAACTTGGATGCAGTAAGTCGCTCCCCCGTAGATGTTACGTCACGGTTCTGATCTGATGACAGAAGGTACCTCAGTTCTCTCATACGGAAACATCTTTATCACTTTGTAAACCACATTATCCATTACTCCTGCAATAACTGTAGACAATCTGTAATTGACAACGTCCCTTGTGCATTGAGATGAAAACAGTCAAACGACTCCGGTCATCACGGCATCTCAGCGACCTACCCCGGAAATGGCGATAGAGGAGGGAATCCGAAGATTGTACAGAACTGCCCCACTTTTCATGACGCCACCAGACTTTAACCCAGTCACCACCAGAAGGGTCTAGCAGTTCACTTCTGATTTTTTTTTATGGGTTATAGCAAATATGAAAAGAATAGCTGTGCATTGGGGGCAAGGAAGTGATGGGTTTTATGATTGAAACATTTTATTATGCTCACAAATTGATGGCAAAACTATGACAAAGACAAAAATAATTTACCATTATTTCTGATTCTATGGTCATTTTTAAGGGGATATTTTTCCATTTTAGATTGTGTCCTATCTGCAGCCAGAATTATATAGACCAGGAGGAGCAAACCAGGTTGTACCAGAGAGGCATATCGTCTGTTAGAGATTGTCAGGAGATTGTACATAGTGTCCTATCTGAAGGCAGCATGTTATAGAGCAGGAGGAGCTGAGCAGATTTTATATAGTTCCCCATCAACACAGAGCATGTTGTGAAGCAGATTGTACATCATGTCCTATCTACAGGCAGCATGTTATAGAGCAGGAGCCGAGTAGATTGTACATAGTGTCCTATCTGCAGGCAGCAGGTTATAGAGCAGGAGCTGAGTAGATTGTACAAGGTGTCCTATCTGAAAGGAGAATGTTATAAAGCAAGATGAGTTGAGCAGATTGTACATAGTGTCCTATCTACAAGCAGCATGTTATAGAGCAGGAGCCGAGTAGATTGTACATAGTGTCCTATTTGCAGGCAGCAGGTTATAGAGCAGGAGCTGAGTAGATTGTACATTGTGTACTATCTGCAGACCACATATTATAGAGCAGATGGTGCTGATCAGCATATAGTTTCCGATCTGCAGACAGCATGTTATAGAGCTGGAAGAGCTGAGCAGATTGTACATAGTGTGATATCTGCAGGCAGGATGTTATAGAGCAGGAGAAGCTAAGCAGATTGTGCATAGTGTCCTATCTGCAGGCAGCATTTTATAGTGTAGGAGGAGCTGAGCAGATTGTACATAGTGTCATATCTGCAGGCAGCATAATATAGAGCAGAAGGAGCTGAGCAGATTGTATTAAGTGTCCCATCTGCAGGCAGCACGTTATAGAACAGAAGGAGCTGAGCAGATCGTATATAGTGTCCCATCTGCAGGCAGCAGAATGGACACTTTGTTTAACATTACAGGCATGTATACCATCACACTTCACCAAACATTTGATACAGATACATACCCTTTAAATGAAACTTGCTGTTATGTGGTAACATGGGCACCGTTACTTGGATAGAATAGAGCCCAATGTATACATCCCAATTTGGTCCCAATGTGATTTATATATAAGAGGAGTCTTTGAATAGGCACCTTACAATATCCCTAATTATAATACTACATATTTCATACGAAAACCCATAACTGTTCTAAAACAAAGCTTAAATTAGTAAAAATCCCATTTTCCTTTCCCATAGTGATTGATTTTAATAACAATTTAAGTCCAGAGCTCATGAAATGTTAATTTTACTATTTTTTGTTTATTTTCTAAAACAAGGAAAAGAATGTATATTTTGGCCTTACTAAACCTAATTTCTCATTCTTCTACCAATTGTATGGATGACAAATGACAAACACAATGATAGTTTAGGGCAAAAATAAACTACATGTCAAATGTAAAAAATTCCCCTGAATTTCCCAAGAAATATAAAATATAGGATGCAAAATAATGTCAATGTTAGAATCGATGTTTTCTCCATTTACTTGTATTATGTTTGTCTCAAAGGATATCTGCCCTTTTGCAATTAAGATTTTAGTTTTATTTCAGAGCATCCCAGAAAAAAAAAAGTGTTTTCAAATCTCTCACTGTTTTGTGTAGAAACCTATGCATCTCCATGGTAACAGACTACATAGAATCACAGTGTAGTCTGATTCTCATTCCTTGTGTCCTTTATTTTCCATTAACTCACTAACCTGATTTGGCTTGGCTGAGATAATTGTGTTCATTCGGGAGCTACGGCTAATTTGCATATTTTGTCCCCATGGAGAATTCCCATAATCTGTAGATTACGAAGAAGTAGAAGAGATACTGAAGAAAGGAGGACTGCACAGGGTTTGTTAGTAGTGTGTAACCATGGCAGCAAATAAGTCTTAATATGAGTTTTATACAGTAAAGGGAACCTGTCATCAGGAATATCATTTTTAGCTGATGATAGGTTCCAATAGCCAATGCTATGCAGATTTTAAAAATGCCTTTGTCAGCATTTTGCATCATTTAAGTGCCTTATAAAAGTTTAATTTACATTATCTGGCTCCCTGCCAGCAGTATGTGGTGAGTTCCAGTGGGTTGCATTGGTAGCAGCCTGTGTCTCCTCATGTATGCCTCCTCTACTTCACACCATCACCATCCCTCCTCTGCCTGCTCAATGCACAGGAAGTGGGGAGCTGCATGAGTGTGGATGAGAGGAGACTCACACAGGCTGCTGCTACCCCTATCCCGATTCACCACATGCTGCTAGCAAGGAGGCAGGTAATGTGAAATAAAGTTTTATGAAGTACTGAAATGATCCAGACTGCTGACAAAGGCATTTTTATAATCAGCATAGCACAGGCTATTGGAACCTATCACCAGCAAAAAAAAATGACATTCCTGGTGACAGATTCACTTTAAACAATTAAATATTTTTAATCAAGACTATTTCTGGAATTACAGAATCTTTTCTTTCTTCGTGCACTGAAGCAAACTAAAACTTTGTTTTTACTTTTTATTGTGTGTAGTTTTGATATTTTGATTAACTTTGTCCGATATAACAGCTCATATCAACATCTAACGCAAGGTTCATACCATGTTATTGATCTGATTTTTGGGGAGGATTCCTGATATACTCTTACGATGGAGGGCTAGGCCATAACCACCTGTATGCTCATACACATGTGCCTGTTTCTTCCCCTTGAAGGCAGGAAGAAGAGTGATCATTGGCAGCAGCCAATTTTCTATGTATGAAGTTCTCAAATTGTGATCTCCTGCTTTAAACCACACATTGATCTACAATTATTTCAGTTCTGGGTTCCGCAGGGGTGTGAACACTGTGTGTTTATGCTAATTCTAGAACAGCCACTCCCCCGCAGTTCCTTACAGAGGAAGCAGCTAAGGAACTAGGAAGAAAACCGTTACCCAAGGTGCACTGCTCCGTCCAAGGCAAACTGCAAACCACAGGTTTATTGCACTACAGTATATATACAACTCTAATCTGCAAATTCAGAGAGGACAACATTAAAATAAAAACGAAAACAGCCTGGGAAATGAAATGATGCACCTTTACTCTTTACTTAGTAAAAATTAGTCCTAATGGGTGATGTTTGCAAGAATTTGTCATTTATTTACAAAAAAATAAAACACATTCCAATTTTTTCAGACGTGAACAAATGCGTGATTTCATAAATAAGAAGAAAATCCTAAACGCGGTTCTTTGTACCTTGCAATTATCTGACCATTTCGTTGACTTTTTACGCCTTCATCTAAATGCGTTTTTTTTTTTTTAACAAAACTTTATTATTGTCAGTAAGAAAAATGGGGCACGAGTGCTGCCAGGACGCTCTGCCACCTTCTTTGCCCAAAGTTCAGCACCAAAAATGTAACATCTAGGCTGATCTATGGTGACCGATATCACATAAACTGGATCGGTACGGTTCTAGCAGCGAGGATGAGGGAAGGTAGCGGGTCAAGCCCCCGGCCATTCTTCTTCTCAACAGAGTTTTTAATCAGATTTTTCTAAAAAATAACTTCAGTCCTAGAACAATGAATCAGGTTTGGGGAATAGAAACTCTTATTCCCAGAACCTTATTCATTTGTAGTCCCAAAGAACATTGTTCTCTACGAAGGGCACAGATTGGTTGAACTGAACTTACAGCATTGTAGTGATTTATGAAGCTTTCAGTCTGTCCCATACTCACAGAATCTCTTCAGTACAGAACCTGGGGTCGGCCCGAAATTCCACAGCATCATAAATCAATATAAATGCAATAAGTTTTGTTCAGAAAAGTCAGTCTAGGAACTGTAGCCGACACATGGACTGGATTTCTCGACCACCTGAAGTGATTTTTATATGTTTGTCCTTGTTTTGTCAATGTCAGTAACTTAACGGGAAGCCTTTGGTGGTGGTCAGTATAAGGGGGTTGTCCAAGATTAGGGAAAAAAAAAAAAAAGGTTATCGCAGCTCAGATCCCTGGTATAAAATCCATTGCTCTATTAAATCTAGACTTCCTATCTGCAGACCGAATGTTATAGAGCAGAAGCAATTGAGCAGATTGAGCATAGTTTTCAATCTGAAGACATCATGTTATAGAGCAGGAGGAACTGAACAGTTTCTACATGGTGTCCTATCTGCAGCAGGAACTGAGCATATTAATTGTCCTATCTGAAGACATCATGTTATAGAGCAGGAGGAACTGAACAGTTTCTACATGGTGTCCTATCTGCAGCAGGAACTGAGCATATTAATTGTCCTATCTGCAGGCAGCATGTGATAGAACAGGAGTAGCTCAGCAGACTGTACATAGTGTCCTATCTGCAGGCAGAATGTTATAGAACAGGAGTAGCTCAGCAGACTGTACATAGTGTACTATCTGCAGGAAAAATGTTATAGAGAAGCAGGGGATAAGCAGATTGAACAAAGTTTCATATCTGCAGGCAGCATGTTATAGAGCAAGAGGAGCTAAGCAGATTTCACATGGTGTCCTACCTGCAGGAAGGATGTTTTAGAGCAGGAGGAGCTGAGCAGATTGAGTACCATTTCTATCACTGACTAGGCCCACCCACCACCCAGGCATTTTATAAACAGACATGTGAATGAATAAGTGACAGGTAGAACCTACTGAATCTGTATTCTGAAAAGCCATACATCAATCTATTTAGCTTCTTCTGCTCTATAACATGTGGCCTTAATATCAGACACCCTGTTCCAAAATAAGCTTACCGTATTTTTCGGACTATAAGGCGCACTAAAAATCCTTTAATTTTCTCAGAAATCAAAGGTGCGCCTTATAGCCCAGTGCGCCTTATATATGAACCGTACTTGCAGACAACAGCTGCCTTGAACTGTGCACAGGTCTGCCATCTGCTGGTCATTCATCCTCATAATCAGGTGCGCCTTATAATCCGGTGCGCCTTATATGTGAACCTAGATATTTTAGCAGGCATTTATTGATGGTGCGCCTTATACTCCGGTGTGCCTTATAGTTCGAAAAATACGGTAAATATCAGACACAACTGTACAGAAGACATTTTTTTTCATATCTCGGACACCCCCTATAGAATGTATGGGTGCACATTTGGCAATACCAAAGAAAAAAAAAACCACAGCAGAACATGGCACCGATGACTTCCCGAGTCCAATTATGTATAGAAATGACTCGCTTCATAGCTCTGAAATGAATGCTGGGAGAGCCACCAATGTCATGTTCCCATGCAGTTTCTCATTGAACTATAGTACAATGTGCACATATACATAGAATTAGTGTTATGTGACCTGGAAGGGACACAAGTGATGTGTATACATTGATATGGGATGGGGCAGAAGTAAATGAATATAATCATACAGTCCTTCTTTTCCGAAAATGGTGGTGATATCATCGACCAATCTACCACGTTATGGCTATATCGAAACTTCAACTTCTACAGAAAGTGCAACATGTGATCCGGTAGGTATACTAAATCCGAGGTTACGTCTCTAGCTAGCGCAACCTATAGCGAATACTACTCCCATCGGTAGGTAGGGTACGACGACTCCCTCACTCCAGCTTCTTCGTGATACATCAATTTGCCACGGTTAATATCAACAGTTCATGACATTAAATAGAATTAAATATTGCTATAATACTTTTTCATCTTTTAAAACATTTTCCTTTCTACAAACGAGCGATCGGAAAAAAAAAAACCAAAAAAAAACCAAAAAAAAAAACCCATTGAATTCAACGCTTTTTGCTTTCCACACAGTGGAACAGACGTACACACACACAAACTCTGAATCGACTTTGGATGTAGCATTGATAGAAATGGAGAGGGGGATGGTCGAACGTAACTGGGTTTCATCCGGGGAAAAGAAAAATTAAAAAAAAAAAAAAATTATATCTCTATTATGAAAAAAAATGAACTTATAAAGGCACAAAACTACCACATATCACACAGTTTTTTGTAGCTCGTATTGAGTTTTTTCCTGACTAAAATCTAAATCGTTTACCAAATGTACAAAGCTTTGTCGACAAACAGCAACATATGGTATTACTGTGACCTGAAAACACAGTTGAGATTATTATTTCTTCATTATGCTAAAAATTGACAAGTTTCGTAACGACTGTGTCTTTCCCCTCCCCCCCCCCCCCCCCGAAAACCTCCTGTACCTCCAAGCGGAGGGAACGAGACAGAAAGTCTACCACCAACATATGAAACATCTACTGCCAGACGCTTATCTAAGATCTCAAAACACACGTTGTCCATGAAATATGGGAAGCTTATTTTTCTGTTCAGTCCAAAAAAAAAAAAATACGAGTCCAAGGTCATCGCACCGAGTCTGTCGAGGCTCATCGTAACGCGTGTACCTCCCAAACAGTAGTGTAGTAATGCGCTCACAAAGTTCTTTGCTTCTCCATATTGTTCTGGGAAGGTGCTTATCTCAGTAGCTTAGAATAAAAAGTTTTCCATTTAGAAGAAGTTTTTGGATTGAACTTGAATGTCAGGGTCACTTCCTGAAGAAAAAACAAAAACTATATTGCTTTCGATGGGGCCTCGTCACACACGAGAGCTCCATATTGCAGGTCCTCGGAGGACCAGCGTGCTAATCTAGTAGCAAGAGTTTGGTGGGTTATTTTTGGAAAGGTCCACGTTAGAAGATCTGTAAAACGTTCTCCTTTCAGGACGTCTTCCTCTCCAGGACTTGAGAAATCCCTCACGACCTCCGCCCGATTCCTTGTCAAGTAGACTTCTTCTTCATTCCAGCATTAGAAAAAAGTAGTTACAAGTAAACTTTCTCCTCCTACGTCGTTACAATACAGGAACCTTCCGATAGACTAATTGACCAGAACGTAGCCGCTGTGCTGAGAGTCTACAGTTTCCATCATCTCACAGTCATAAGGCTCATTGAGGTTCAACGTTTTATAAGATGTTTGAGGATCGTGGCCCGTAGGACTACCCTGGGTTTCGTGCAATGCCACTCCACCTTGGTGACTTGTATCTAGAGAATACTGGCAAGGGTTTGTATATTCTGATTCAAGTGTTGGCACCCCGGGTAGTTCGCATGTCTGGTAGGCATACTGTAAGGGTGGCTGCTGCATGTGAACTTGAGTTAGGACCTGCGGCTGGCTGGGCTGTACCATGTGTTGCATCTGCTGGGAATGCAGCTTGTGATACTGACTTAAGAATGGATCGTATTGCATTTCGTCAGATGCCGGCTCCAATACTGGACTCAGGGGCTGAGACAAGCTGAACTGGTTCTGTTGCACGGACTCCTGGTGTGACAATGGGAGCTGTTGCCCCTGCATCGGGTAAGTGTTTTCTGCTATCTGCATCTGGTTGAAATACGCCTGTAGTTGTGGTTGCTTCTGCAGGAAGAGTCGCTTTTGAAGAAGCCTGTGTGATTAATAGTGAAACAAATTACTCTTTGATGGCAAAAAATGTAAAAACATAAATGGAAGACAGCAGAACAATACGACTATACATTGCTAAAAAAAAAACCCCAAAAATAAGAAATTTAAAGGGAACCTGTCATCAAGAGCCTTTTTCTGGCTCCCCCGTGTCCCCTTAGAGAATAGTGTGCACATTGCCGAGAGTTTTTATAGTAAAACAGTTTTTTCTGAAAACAGGTAAGTTACATAAAAAAAGTTTACCTTTCTGTATGCAGAGCTCTTTGGCAATGTGTACACATGAGGGAGCTGTAAAAAGGGCTCCCCCCTTCACAACTTATAGCTTACAGTTTAAGCATAACAAAACTTGTAAAACTATTTTTTATCTGGCAAATCATAATGGTAAACCTTGTTACATACTATACAAGAGAAAAAAATCTCTTGTTCTTTCAGCTTTTTTCATTCCTTCCTGCAATTAGCAGTGTGTAAAAATCAGCTTAATTGATGGAGATAAGGAGAAGCTAAGAAAGTTTGTAATGTAACTCCTTATAGACACAGGCACTGGGAAGAGCTATTTCCCGATAGACACAGGCACTGGGTAGAGCTGTCTCCTTACAGACACAGGCACTGGGTCGAGCAGTTATCTAACAGGCACAGGAACTGGGTAGAGCTGTCTCCTAACAGTAAATAGGCTGATCTATCTCCCTACAGACTTAGTCATTTGGTAGAACTAGCTCCTTACAGACATAGTCACTACGGAGAGCAATCTCTATACATACATAGTCACTATGTAAGAGATGTCTCCTTACAGACACGGTCACTAAGTAGAGATATCTCCTTACAGAAAAAGTTACTAGGTAGAGCAGTCTCTTACAGACACAGTCACTAGTTAGAGCTATCTTCAAACAGGTGGTCACTATATAGAGCTGTGTGTTTACACAGCTGAATACTTAGTGGAATATTCCCAGCTGTGTAAGGAGTTATGCTTTGCCTTCTTCCCTTATTTGTCTACAATGTAGAATTTTGAGATACACTGCTCAATGCAGGAAAGAGGGGACGCAAACAAATAGGAAAAAGAAGCAATATAAAAGTTACTGTTACGACATGCACCATTCAGGACAATTATTTCAGCACTCCCGATCCTTTCTTATATAGCATGTACTGGGTCGTGTGATTACCTATGTTCTTGAAGCTGTTGCTCCAAACTTCTGGGTGTTTCCTTACAATATAGGGGGCAGCTGTTCTGTGCTTTCACCAGCAGAGTCCCTTTCTGTAAAATAAAGCAATAAACTTATTGACAATGGGAAGCAATACATGTGAACAAGAAACCTGAAGCGGTAAACTAGGATTCATGATAAGGAAACAAAATGGTATAAAAATATACATAAATGTCATGTAAATGATCAGCGGATTAGTGTTAGTCACTACACACCGGGTTTACAAGTAGGTCACCAACTATATTCCTAATACCCGTGACCGAGCTCTGCTCCTATGTCCACATACAGAACTAAGCTTAGCATCCGTACAGAATCATCATCCCTGTACAAAGCCTACATGTAAACTGACTATTCACACATCGTATACAGATACAACCTCATATCCTACCTGCAGCCGGTGCTGTAAATACTGCGTCTCCAAACTCTGACGCCTGGACAGTAGCTGAGGTTGCAGGTTATTAGGGAACGTTGAAATATTTTGAAGTTGTGCGGAGAGATTATTCTGCAAAAACAAAGGCAGATGAATGCGATAAACTCATAATAGAATATACAGATGTATCATAAACACCTAAATACAACATAAAAGGAATAGCTCAGATTTCATTGCCAGCTTTGTCTATGTGGCAGAGTACGTCAACCACCCTATTAGATATAGAACATCTTCGGTGGAATAAATTACCAAAAGGACTAACCAGTGGTAGGTACAGTGGCCACTACTTCTTCCAAAAACAGACCCTCCTGAACTGATCTAAGGACAAATCCAGGAATACCCAATTCCAGTCAATGGTAGGTCAACCCCTAATTTAGCATAGTAAGGGCAATAGGTTATCCCAGCATGGCTTACATTATACCTGGGGGTGATTGGGGTCCTGTAGATTATGGGCTGTAAGATTTGGATCTTCTGTAGGTCCCATTTGCTCATACAGCATCTGGATCTTGTTGAGCTCCAAGATACCCTTGGTTCTTGCCAAGTTCTGAAGGTGCTGCCGGAATGCAACGATTCCTAAAGATCGAAAAATAAAATACAAAAACAACATAAATGATAGAAAATCAAATCCATTCCTGTTCCCACAACCAGTGATGAAAAATGAAGGATGAAATTATTGATGGAATATGAACACTACCTTGTGTAAGTGAGGTGTCAGAAGCCCGTCTTCCTTCCCGAAAACTGACTGGAGATCTGTTGTGTGCTTCACGTTTTTGAGTGGACATGGCTGGCATGGCCAGGTTGGTAGGCCGTAAACCAATGTATGGAGGAGTAAGCCTGGTGACAGACTGGTTAGCCATAGCCACTTCTTTTAGAGCTCCAGCATCTTCCTGAAAGTTGAGATCGCTCTGGACAGATCCCATGTCATATTCAGAGTCTACACTTCCCAGGGATGGGTTGTTACCAATAGTAAAAAGTTTTCCTGCAATACATGATGAGATACATGAATGAAGTCCACCACAGTCTTTACTCGAAGATTTCACAGAAGCCAACATCACTACTCTCGGGGCTTCTCAGGACCCCATAATGAGTGACAGTTACAATAAGTAAGGACCGGTTCATATCTCTGTTAGGTCTTCAGTTATTTCCATAATTACTTTTGAGCCAAAACCTGGTGTGGTTGAACACACAGAACAGGTGCACGTTTTACAGTGACTATACAGAGGTAAAGGATCATGGAAAGACGAGCACCTGTTCTGTGCATCCAACCATTCATGATTTTGGATCAGAATAACTGAAGGAAATAACTGATCGCAGATGTTGACAATGCATTATATTGGTAGCTGGACATGAGTTTTCGAGACCAGATACACTTCATTTAAGTGATCACTTGACCAAAGAATGTTTATTAAAGTTTCACATGTCCATGAAATATACATTCCATACATGTTATCACAGAATAACAAAAGGTGAAGTACAAGTATTTTATCCAAACACCCCCTAATTCCCAACCCCCCTCCCTTCGCAGTCAGTCTGTCCCTCCACAGTCATATAACCAATCACTCCACACCATTCACTTTCTCCTATGTCCAAAAATCCTCCTGAATGCAGTCCCACCCAGCTAAGTAGTACCTGGTGCCATTCTCCGGCTTCCAATCCATTAGCTCCATGGCTTCTCGAACATCTTTACTGACCCCCTTTTAATATAGACCTTCAACTCTATCTGGACAGTGACATTCAGAAATCTTTCAGCCACTTTGTCTGGTGGGTCAAAATCCAGCCAATGTCTGGCTTTTAGTACAAAATACAGAATTTTTTACATCGACAGCTTCTCCATACTGGGCAACTCCATGCTCCCCACATGCCCCATTAGACAAATTTTTGGTTAGCATGGAAACCTAACTCCAAATGCTTTCTCCAGCAGTTGCAACAATTTGTCCCACAACGCTGGGCAGATCGTCTGCTCCATCCATCATACATTTTGGGCCTGCTGGTTACACTTAGGTGAAAAACCCCTTTAGCTTCATTACTCAAGAACTAGAATTTATAGTGACGAGCTATTTTTTCATGGCAGAATGCGAGGCCATATAAACGTTTCACAACCATTCATAGTCCCCCATACAAACATACTTGTTATTGTTGCACATGTTTTGATGAATGAGCGGTCAATGTCTAATGTGTGGAGGTCACCTTTACTTTAAATATCATTGGAGGTCTTGGCAAAATTTTCAAGGCAAATCAATGAAAAGCGGCACTTGTATAAAACAGCCCTTGACTGAACATATTTAGCTGAAGGATAGCACAAAGGCTGAATGTAAATGAAGCTAGAAAAATTCTAATAGCTGTGAAGGGAATCCGTACGCCTACAACCGATAACATTCTACTTAGCAAACAAATAAAATTCCTGATTTAACAAAATTCCGTGGAAATAGAATGTGTTATTGACAGCCTATCCTTAGAACAGGTCATCAATATTTTTAGCCTAGAAAAAACGCTTAATGGTCATCATACACATAAAAGAAAAGTCATCCAGACCTGCAGGTTACGATGGGATTGGTTGACTAATTTACAATGCTGTTAGGGCAAGGTAAATAGATACTGGATAAAATCAATACAACAGAATTTGGGCGATTTGGTTAGTCTACAACAAAAAGTTATGGCTTCTTTTACATGCCCTACTGGCACTCACTATCCTAAACCTGATATCTAAGCTACTATAGGTAAATCTACTTATACATAAGGATACCTGGTGTCAGGTTCTGCAATGGGAAACCAGAATAATGCTTTGAAAAATAATTTATTATAAGTTATTTTTCACTCACCTTCCATATCTGGTGCCATACTTGGCAAGACCACCAGCTGGTTGGTCACCTCTGCCAGAGTGTGTCTCCTTTGCCCACTACGTCTGCCTTGAAACGCTGCGAAAGTTGCAGCAGGATCGTCTTCAGAGTCGTCTTCGGTCTCAATTCCTTCATCGATGGAGGTCTCCATCATGTTACTAGGCAAAGACTGGCAAGCCTTTCTCATTGCTAGAGGGGGTAGAGGATCCATGAGGCAGCCATTAACCTGTAGGTAAAGCACAAGATAAAAGTTAGAATTAGTCTCCGATCCTCTATACATTGGAGTTGTAAACATTATATGTAGACATTGCATAAAGCAAGCAATGTCTTCGAAGGTGAAAGAAAATTATCCGCTCCCCATACACACTAAAGAAGACAGCTCAGCCAATCAGTGGTTATGGCCAAGACCCGCCTCACTTGCTAATTGGTTGAGTAGCCTCCCTTACCGTTTCCTGTCATGTCGGGAGACACACAGGAAGAGGAAAGGGTTGAGGAGCGGTAAGTACAGGTTAACCTCAACCAACCAACAACTGTGAGCATCACTTTCCTTCAAAGAGCATAGTAAAGGGATAAGAAGGGATAAGAAACTGCTATGACCACAGATTGGCCGAGTGGCTTCACCGACGGACAGTAAATACAGGTTATCCTCAACCAACCCTCCCCTGAATATGGGAGCATCACTTTATTCAAGAAAGCAAAATTAAAGGGAACGCACCTCTACCACCCCTCTGCTACTAGTGTCAGGAGATTCACAGATATTGGAATGCATCAGGATTGGGAATGGTGATACCAGAGTGACCGTGGAGTGTGGAGCAGTATGTATAGGTTTATTATTTGTTATGGGCCCCAAGCAGATCCGCTTTCCACATACTAATACAACCACAGACAAACCCTTTAATACAGATTCCCTCCTGTAACCTCAAAAGCTTTGGAGCTGTCACGATTTAGCATGAGGCAGTGTCTACAACCCACAGAAGCTGCTGAGGTAGAATGGTACATCAATGTGAGTAGTGGCAAGAAGGTAAGTTATGTTTGAATGTACGGTGTCCAGAGCATGGAGCAGATACCAGGAGACAGGCCAGTACTGCACTTGGTGGAGCCATAGCAGGGCAACAACGTTCTAATGTATGCAAAACCCTGGCAGGTATTGTATCATTGCACAGTCATGCTCAGAGTCTGACCCTCAAAAATGGCTGCGGCCTATGTGACGGGGCGCGTTTACGACTAAAACTAATTAAGTTTATGATTTCGTGTGAGTCCAAGGTCACCCTTGCAAATGATGTTATATCTACATAATTAAAAGGGGGGAAAAGTGTTCCGCTGAAAACTTGACATCAGCGAGGCTGGACCCAAATCAGCGAGATGACAACAATGCCTTTGGCAGGGAAGGAGCTTGAAAGAAAACCATGCAGGAAATGGTGGCAGAGACTTGGGAATTTAATCATTTCTCTCCAGGATGTGACTAAGGAATCGTTCCAGAGGAAAACTGCATCTGCGAGCAGCTGATCCTATGAACTTCAAAACCGGAGGGGGCCTCCTATGCCGTGTAATTTCTTTCCGGCCTTGATAATGCCAGCGCACGTTGCCTTCCCCTTTAACTGGATGTCCACGCCGCGGCGTTCTCACAGGAGGAATGTGCATGTTATGAGGACAGAAATTAAACAATTAGCTCTGAAGCTTCCCTCATGAAACAGGAATTGTACGCGTCTTCTGATGAAACGATTTCCAAATGTCACTTTTCCTTTGCCAGAAGGAGCGGAGCCGGAGATACGTGTACAAAGCTCTACTCATTATACCTTAAAGCGACAGCCCCCAATATCACACGCAGAATACGGGGTTTCTGACATTGTTTTGGATAACCTATGAAACAGTAAGCAGTACTTAGGAAACATGTTTTTAAATGCTCCATATGTTACTCGAATGCAGATATATCATATGGTAAAGTTTACCTGGCTCCCTGCCAGCTTATCCACTGAAGTCCCGGGGGTTGTGCTTTTCAAAGGGATAACGTCCGTCCCCATGCTCATTATTATTCCCCCCCCCCAACCTCCCTCTATTCCCCCTCCCCAACCTCCCTCTATTCCCCCTCCCCTTGTGACCTAGGTTAGACTCCGCTCACTGCGCATGCGTCCCTTTGCTACGCTGTCTTACTAGGCAGTGCAGAGGTAAGCAAACTACGTAGTAAGAAAGCACAGCAAAGGGACGCATGAGCGGTGAGCAGCCTTGCGGCTCACTGTGCATACCGGGATTAACCCTACATCACAAGTGGGAGGGGGAATAGAGGGAGGTTGTGGGAGGAGGTATGGGAGAATAATAATGAGCGGGAGGACGGGCCAATGCTGAATTTAATCTAGCAGCCCAACGTTATTCCCTTGTAAAGCACAACCCATGGGACTTCAGTGGGTGAACTGGCAGGGGGACAGGTAAACTTTACCATACAATATTTCTATATCTAAGTCATATATGGAATATTTTAAAACAGGTTTCCTCAGTACTGTTTACTGTCTATTGCAAGCTGTCCCTGTTTAAAAAGAGCCCTATGGTGACAGGTTCCCTTTAATCAAAAGGTACATAAGATAGGGGTGTCTGAAGTGACGCTCCCCCCGCAGCCACTAAACTTGACTCATCTCAGGCAAAATATCACTCTTCTCTGCTCATCTGCACATGACTTTGGGGGAGATTTCTTATAGGCGAAATTTCACAGAGGGAGTTCTAGAAAGGACATTTCAAAGTAAAATCTAGTGGCAGGTTCCCTTTAAAGGGGTTGTCCACCTCCTTGATTTTATTGAGTACCAAAATATTTTAAAAAATCAATCTGGGTAATTATCACATTATCAATCCCCTCTACTCAGCTTCAATTTCCTGTTTCTGAATCCTAATGTGCGGTCACACGCCGCGTTGCAACAGCTGAAGAGTGATTTGCCTAATTAAACAGCAGTTAACACTTGGGTTTACAAAACACAACCATTAACACATTGTTAGCGCATGCGTCAACATCGCGGTTAATGCGCATGTTTGTTAACACAATGTTACCGCGTGCGTTAGCACAAGCATTAACATTTGTGTTTTGTAAACGCATATGTTAACAGCTGTTTAATTAGGCGAATCACACTTCAGCTATTCCAATGCGGTTTTAAACGCATGCGTTAAAAGCGACGTGTGACTGCACCCTCACATGACATTTTTTGTCGACACTAAAAAGGTCATCAGTGATTGGGTACGGGAATCACATGTTCATGTTGAATATCATCACTGGAGACAAACAGGGGACTGGCATATCAAGTATTACTCACTTTCCTTCTAAGCAGCTATCTAAGTCAGTGGTTAAAAAAGTCAAGTGGCTAGAAAAACCCTTTAAGGCTACTTATGGATATACTTTAAAGAGGAACTATCACCAAGCCAATGGATAGCCTCTATTCCCCTGATCATTTTGGAGTTTGTTTAATCCAAATCTGTTCTGGCGTTCCAATGATGTGACCCCTGAGAAGTTTGTGTGTGAATGATCTCATATTAGCCAAGGGGGCAGTAACCTTTTCTTTTCTCTGGGGGCGTGTCTCTGTGTGCTATAAAACATAACCACACCCCTTAGTATGAGTAAAAACTTCTCGGGGCCATATCTTTTGACTGGGTGGACGGATCCTAAAAGAACAAACACCAAATGGATCAGGATCACAGGCTTATGAATTCTGAATTAGCTGTCAGGGCTTTTGAAGTGGCAAAATTTTTTTGAGAAAATAAAAAAAATGACCTAAAATAAGAGTAATATGTAATTATAAAGGCCTGGTATGCCGGATGAGTAATGGAGGGCACACGGTTAGATCATCAGGGCTATTAGGAGTCTGTATTAACAAATATTTACCCAGCAACTTTGGCATCTGCCTTTGGCTCCCCAGACAGAGCTAATCTTGTTAACATAAAAAAGAATGATTTTTTTTTTAATATCCCCCTGGTGCACTTAAAAAAAGAGGTTGCCGTTCCCTGTGTGTGGAAGCAGCAGCACATTTCTGAGAGGATCCCCGCGGTGAAGCTAAAAATACAGGATATTACACATTGTTTTTACAGCTCTCCGCGGTTCAGATGAGATTTTTTTTTTTTTTCTTAGGCTGAACTATCACGACTCCTCAAGTGATTGTTCATCGTTGCAACGTTTAATGTACCTATCATAACCTCCCCCTCGCCTAGGCTGGAACATGTGCATGTAATAAAACACCAATTCACTAACGCATTTCATGCCATGTGCCAGCTTTATGGATTTCTAATGCCGACCATTGGGCTGAAAATATCCCCGCCATAAAGTACAAGGAGGTTATGTATCTCTTATTATAAGCCCTCTATGTACTGGACTGTACTGTCATTTACTTATTGACAAAACCAAGCCATGTTTTAAAGGGGTACACCATGAACCATTTAGTTCATCAAAATGTTGATCAATTTTAGATTGGCGCAGAAGAGAGGGCACAGTCACTGATCAGACAAGTGTTGCAGAGACCACAGCATTTAGGAAAGGGGTGCAATCACTGTATGTTGTATAGTGGGCATGTTTGGTATTGCAGCTGTACCACATTTCACTTCAATTGGACTAAGCTACAAAGAGGCTTTAATAACTCTACAACCATTGAACTGCAAAGTGTCCAGTTTTAGATCCATGTCAATCTAATATTGATTTAAAAAATTCCAGTAATTATATTGATCTGTAGTTACTGGCAGCAGAACTTTGAAGAATGCATTTATATTCTAAGTTGTAACTGTACTTCTCTGAGGTAGAGTCCTCATATTCTGTGTTCATTGATGTCTACATTCAAACTGCTCCCCAACCTATCCCCCTCTGCTGTACTATCTAACCAGAAGCCTACTACAGCTTCTACTAGAGCAGCTAGGCTGTGTTCTGTGAAGAGATCCCACACCACAGTGCACCATAGCGCTCCAAGTCCAGTTACAATCCTGGTCTATAAAAGCATTTTTTCATATTCACAAAGGTATTTTTACACAGATCTCCTGGGCCAATCCAGTAACAATATATATAATACAACTTTGCATTGTAGTAAACTATAACTTTATAACTTTTTTAGGCTTCTCTTTCTCCAATATCAAAAATGTCTCCTAATAGTACGGTTACACTTTCAGGTTTACTCTGTTTCCCCAGCCAATCGATTTTGGTCTAACTTCCAGTTTTAGAGTAGACATAGTGTAACTCAGGTTCTGGGAAAGAAGAAGTGATGTTTGCAACTCAGACAACTCTGCAGAAACCATGAGAAAACTGAACGAGAAGACACAACAAATAAGGTCATCAAAGCAACCTGATGGTTTAGGAATTATCAACACAACTGTGTAGCCACTAAGAACAGAAAGTGGAAAAACCCAGCATTAGGGTCATCGAGCCAACCTGACTGCTCGGAAATGACACATCACATGCATTTTTTTTTTTACAGCCACCGGAAATACGTTGGATCGCTGGATGACCGGTGCCGCTATTCTCCGACGAGTAAGCTCCTACAACACTGAGTAGACGTGACAAGTCAACAGCAAGCACAAAATGACTAAACTGTGCCACATGGGGACAGAAACTGGACTAAATTATCCCCCAACACTTGAATTTTAAGGAGAAATTTGCTCCGACCTCCAGCTTGAAAGCGAAAAATTAGCTAATTTTAAACTAATTTAACCAAATTGAAAGTATTTGATACACAATAGAGGACATGGTATAATCCCGACATTCAAGACAATGGGTATTTACCAGTGGTGTATTCACAGCCTCCTCCTCTAGGAATGTGGTATCAGCCTGGCAGCTGGTCTGAGGGTAAGAGAAGGGCTCCACCGCTGAGGTTTCTGGGAGAACTGGTGTCCTCATCATCCTTACATTTTGAGGCAAGAGGTTCACCGGAGACACCACTGTGCTTGCCTAGAAAAAAGTCAGACAAATTTAGTGCTTAAACTTCAATCGGAAAATTGACTTATCAACAGTATATGGAAAAAGCGTTGGACCATACATTGAAAATTCTAATTAAAAAAACAATAAAAATACAAATGATAGAATGCCAGGATAACACATATTGATGGATATTTTTTATTTCTTACAGGCATCAAGATTTCAAGCAACTTCCTACCGGCGGGGTTGTCAAAATGATTGAAAGACAGATCTGATATAAGTAACCAGAGTATAACTTTCTTTTTTATCCATATTTTGTGTATATATACAGGCCCCTACTTAAAGACACTCGACTTACAGACGACTCCTAGTTAAAGACGGACCCATCTGTCTACTGTGACCTCTGGTGAAGCTCTCTGAATGCTTTACTGTAGTCTGTCTGTAATGAAGTTTTATTGATAATCCTTGGTCCCATTATAGCAAAAAATTTGGAAACTCTGGGGCAAAAATAAATTTTGTCTGGTGCTACAATTATAAAATATACAGTTTCGACTTACATACAAATTCAACTTAAGAACAAACCTATGGAACCTATCTTGTATGTAACCCTATACACACATACATACATACATACATACATATAGATATATATATATCCCAGCCTATACCATTAATGAAAAAACATAAAAATGGGTGTCCGAAGCCCCTGTTATGACAGTTGTGCCAAAGCAGGACTGCACTATATATCTGCCTCAAAAATATAACATAAGATGGCGATGTATGTTTGTGTTATTGTGCCCTCTAAATGCACAGACAGATATCGTTCAATACCAGCTGACTTCATGATGGTTTATTGGCTGCAATCCATGTTCCATCAGGCGTCTGATTCAATAACAGCTAGTAATGCAGATATCTATATATATGTGTGTGGACGTATAGTAACCAGCTGTAACATATGATACCCACAGCACATTCCGTATGTTACTGAATGCATCGCGCCGTATACCCATTACATGCAACATTTGCTGGTAAACAGCAGCAGGTTTGACTCATAAAACTAAAAGGTCAAGTATATAAATTTATATTGCGTCAGTCATGCCCTGAAATAATCAGTTAAATGTGTGAAATGTAGCATCTGGTGTGTTAAATGAGCTATACATCCACTGACATTCCGGATCTAATATGGCTAGATTTATCTTTATGCTATCTTTTTTTTTAACCCAGAATTTACCAATTCATTTAATACAAATCAAAATTGATTCGCAAAAAAAAAAAAAAATGGTACCTGACAAGGACATTGTCAAAGTCGCAATGTAATTTCGTTAAATGAAAAAGTAGTTCAAAGTAATTGGGAGAGGGCTTATTGACACCTATGAGTGATGAGGCGTCTCCAAGCCCCCAGACCCACTTTGTGCTTGTGTCCATGATAGGACAATGGATGTTTGCAAGGAAAGAAGAGGTTCTTCAAAGTCTAATTATAGAAACCTGAAGCCACGTTTGACCTACAAGTAGTAAAGCCTAATCCACGTGGGCACCACCTACATAGCTCCCAATAGTTGGTCCATGTAAAATTGAAAGTGGAGAAGTTGCATAAAGATTCCCCCTTTAATTTCCAAAACGTTATCAGTCTCCAAATTGTAAGCACTCCAGTTTCACCTCGGACCAGTCATCTGCCTGGTGTTATGTCTGGTTCAGAGCTCGAGGGTGACAACGCATGACACAGCAATGCAAATATCTAATGTCTTTGTAATGCTCTGTCTCCTCGGGACTTGATCATCAGTTTTGCCTTAGGTGTTCCTCTAACATTAGAAAACTTCTTTAATTTGAAACATGCATTGAGTAGGTTTTGTTCATTGTTTAAAAAAAAATCCACATTCCCCCGACGGCGCAGGGATCTGTCTCGTCTTTGGTTAATGTGTGGCAGCTCTTCACTGTATCACTATGGGAGCACATGGGCCTCATTTATCAAATCTGTCTGGGACATGTGTTTCCCTGCTTCAGCATCCACCGCACATACTCGTGCATTTCTATGGGCTGTGGTTTCTACATTCCCGGATGTGAGCCGACTGCCCGAGCCACAAATTTAGGAAAAGGTCTTATTCCTCCCGGTGTTTATGGCTAGGGAAACCTTATTTTCTGTCACCAGCACAAGAGCAAAGATGGGTCACAAACAATGGACCATGGATCTGTTGCCTACAACCCTTGAATGCATACTGTGGGGCCTATTTACTTACCCGGTCCGGCGCGATCCCCGATCCGGAATGTCCGCTGGAATGCACATCTGTCACGACTTCTTGCCTGTGTCGCTTCCCCGTTCAGGTCGGCCGGAGTTCACCATCTTCCTCCCGGTGCATGTAAGTGCATTGGATGCGACACAAATTTAAATGTTAAATCCTTATTCCGATTCCGTCTGATCCGACAGCCTGCCCCCCGAATTCTGTTGCATGAAAGCCGGTGCCGATGCACCAAAATCCGATTGTGTGCGGCACAATCCCCGAAAAGTTGAGAAACCCGACAGACTGCGGCAGTGGGACCCTTAGTAAATAAACCCCTTTATGTTCGTGTGTAGGTGGCTCGGGACACACCTGCGAGTTCACAGAAACTCAGGTTTGATTCTGCAGCGTCTTTTAGCCGTGATGGCTTTGCAAATATTAAAACCTGTGACGTATGTAAATCCCATCGACTATGCTTTGACTGTAAATCACTACGGGTTAGCTACCAGCAGTCTCCTAGCTGCAGCAAAAGTACCCCATGTGTCCCTGACTTTAGGCTGGGGACCCAACGGAAGATTTATACGAAGTCTAAAGTAAAACTCTTCTAGTTGCTCATAGAAACCAATCAGGACTCAGATGTCATTTTATAAACTGCTGTGGGAAAATGAATGCCGAGCTCTGATTGGTTGCCATGAGCAACTAGAACAGTTTTACCTCAAATGCATAGTACAAACCTCCCACACAGTTTTTGTTGCATGTTAATGCATATTTTGCAGATTTTTATTGAGCCACCGTCCACACCCTATGATCTACAGACGTTTTTTACAAAACAAAGGAAATGTGAGCACTCACAGAGAGGTTTATATCATAAAGTGCAGTATTTAATAACAAGGTAAAAATTCATTAAAAAAATACAATTTATACCAATTTAAAAGAGTTTTCTCTATAGTATATAATATATAAAACTATAGAATTTCAACTTCTAAATATAATTTTTATATATATATCATTTTTTTTTGTTATTTACTATAGAGGAAACTAGTGTATACATCCTAGAGGTGTTTTAAATACCGTATAAATCGTATTTTTCATGAATTTTTACCATGTTAATTAATAATGTATTATTATTAAATACTACACTGTATGATAGACAGGCAGTCCCTGGGTTACGTACAAAATAGGTTTGTTCTTAAGTTGAATTTGTATGTAAGTTGAAACTGTATATATTTTATAATTGTAGCTCACAATTTCAAAGTTTAAATTTTTTTTTGCTGTAATTGGACCAAGGATTAAAGCTTCATTACAGACACCTTACAGCTGATCATTACAGCCTGGGACTAAAGTGAAGCATCCAGAGAGCGCTACCCGATGTCACAGTGGGCAGGGAGGTCTGTCTGTAACTAGGGGTCAACTTTAAGTCCTTAAGTAGACCACCTGTATATAAATTCTGTAAACCTGTCTGTTAGTGGCCACTTTTCCTTTGTTTGCAGAATTTTTTTTAACCTGTTAAGGGTACGTGGAAGCACAATCAGATTGGTAACGTCAAACTAAGAAGTGCAAATATTTGTTTTTCACTAAACATCCTGCAAAATCTAAGTGAAAAACCTACCTAAAAGCCATTTTACGGAATAAATTCCTATTTCATGTGAGCACCCAAACCCTCCCCTATTGAAAAATTCCTGAATTATAACAATTAGCTATGTTACGTAATAATGCGATATAATTGCATAATATTTGAAATTGTTCATTGCAAAAAAAAATTTATTGGCAAAGGAAAAAAAAAAACAAAAAAACAATAACAGCAAAATACTTAATATATTACGTTATTAACAAGAAGAGATTCCCTGAAGAAGAGACAGCGGTATCTGTCAGTGACCTTCACCAAGGTCATGTTGCCTCTCCATGCCACAACAATGATAAGACGAAAATATTTCATGAATGGCTTAAGAAGCACAATAGGAACAGAGGCTCGTGCGTAACCCGATTGTTCAGTGACTGCTCCAAGACAAGAAAGAACTTGTTATGCAAATAGGAGAGCGAGTTTATCCCCGCACGGCCGTCACATGGCAGTCTGCGGTGACAGTCTGTTTCTGGGACCGCTTCTCTCTCTAAAAATCTGATTCAATTCTGATTCAACGATGGCTGTATCTGTTCCATCACAGTGATTTTTGGTACTGACTATTGATGTGGGTAATAGTCTATGTAAAGAGTTTATTACCAAGTCACCCTAAAAATACCCACACAATATTAGTGTTCAAATTATTATGGGAAACGCTTTTACTAAGTTCCGTGAATTAACATCCCTCTGTGTGGTTTCATTTGGTATGGTATTTATTCATTGTTATAGTCATATTTTTGCATGTTTTTTGTCTATTGTCTTTTAGTCTTGCATTACAGTGCACTGATGTTTTATGGCAGTCTGTATGACTATTCCACCTACCCTGAGGCTTATGTTTAGCCATCTACTCTACCACGCAGAGTTTTAACTTAATGTTGCTTGTCCAGTAATTGTCTTTATTGTGTATTTATTTTGCATATCCTTAATAAAGTATTTTCTTGTTGTTGATATACCGTATATACTCGAGTATAAGCCGACCCGAGTATAAGCCGAGACCCCTAATTTCAACACAAAAAACTGAGAAAACCTATTGACTTGAGTATAAGCCGAGGGTGGGAAATGCATTGGTTACAGCCTCCCAGTATATAGTCTGCCAGCCCCTGTAGCATACAGCCTGTCCCGCCCCTGTAGTAGGAAAAAAATAACACTGTACTCATCTTTCCGACGTCCCCCATAGGTCCTCTTCTGTCTCAGACTGTCTCAGACAGAAGAGGACCTACGGGTGACGTCAGAAAGGTGAGTTTTGTCTTTATTTTTTTTAGCTGACTCGAGAATAAGCCGAGATAGGGTTTTTGAGCACAAATTTTGTGCTGAAAAACTAGGCTTATACTCGAGTATATAAGGTACTTCTTTGAGTGTTATATCACTTATGATCAAGTTGTTGGTACATATAGGTTTGTTCTTAAGTTGTATTTGTATGTAAGTCGGAACTGTATACTTTATATAACTGTAGCTCCAGGCAAAAATTTTTTCGTTTCTGTGACAATTGGATTTTAAAAATGTTGGGTTGTCATAAGAACCCGGGTTAACAATAAATCTTCATTACAAACACCTCTAACTTTTATAACCGTTTATTGTAGCCTAAGGTTAAAGTACAGTAAATTACCAAAATCCAGAGGTCTGTTTGTAACTAGAAGTCGTCTGTAAGTCGGGTGTTCTTAAGTAGGGCGGCCGTCTGTATATGGACTGAACTCTACTACCACGAAACATGGACTCCCAGCACTGTAGTCAGGTATGACAGTTGGGGTCCGTTTATCATGGACAAGTTTACTGTAAAAGAGTCTTATGATTGGTGAATAACTTATGCGCCAATTAACAGAGTCCTTTACTCCTCATTACCTCTCACCGCTAATTAAAAAGTGAAATCCATACTTTAACACATCACCGCATGGGCCACAAGGTGACAAGTTCTTCATAATTTGGTTGTAGGGAGTAATGTAACACCTTCCTGAAACGCTATATCATGGGAAGGATCGGCTTCCATGTTCTCCTCCTCTATGATGATCACAGAAGAGTCCTATGGGGTTATGGTTCTATTCACACCAGGTTTATAGGTTCTCACTGTATCCTGTAAAGTCCCCATAGGTTTCCCTTGGATAAAAGTAGGACTCCTCAGCGATTGATTTAACTTTTACATAAGCCACAAAATTGTTTGAGATTTGGGTGACCCTACATTCGGTATCAATTGTTAAAACAGAGGTGGTTCAAGGAATTAGTTAAAAGCAGGATTCTGAACCAAAACTGTATACAGGCAGTCCCCGGGTAAAAAAAACAAGATAGGAGGTTTGTTCTTAAGTTGAATTTGTATGTAAGTAGAAGCTGTATATTTTATAATTGTAGATCCAGACAAAAAAAATGTTGGCCCCAGTGACAATTGGAGTTTAGACATATATTGCTGTAATGGGACCAAGGATTATCAATAAAGCTTCATTACAGACACCTTACAGCTGATCATTGCAGTCTGGGACTATAGTAAAGCATCCAGAAAGCTTCACCAGAGGTCAGGGGGGTCGGTCTGTAAGTCAGGTGTCCTTAAGTAGGGGACCACCTGTAATGCCATGATATAGTACTCTTAGTAGTTCGTTCTAAATATAAAGTGTTTAAAGGAAATGCAGGATCAAGAAACTTTGTTAAGAAAATCCTTGCTCTTTAGATGGAGACATTAGCTTCCCTCACCCTCGCCATCTGGTTCTTATAAGAATGACGGTGGCTACATGTCTTTACATCTCATGTCCCCATCTGCCCTGGATTCTTCTCACATAGCTGGGAAGGTGAGGTTGTACCCAGCCTCGGTCTTACATCATTCACCACATGTGATACCCTGGCCCACAGCCCAGAACCCTTTTCAATGACCACACCTGGATCATCAGTTTCAAGACCCACAATCCGTCTCTGTCTACATTGCAAAGATGTCATGAGAACTTGTGTGGTGCGGAAATCAAACCAACGTGCTGTCCCAAGACTGCAGATTAGGTATGTAATAAGGTCGTACATCTACAAGGTCCTAATCTGTAGCCTGAATTTGGTGTGTGTTCATGTCAATGTCACATCTTCCACCTATATAAATATCATCCGTCACACCAAATCGACACTGCTCCGCTCCCTATACCAATGTCCATGGTGAAATATACCTAAATTAGTAGAAATGTCAGTATTAGGAATGTACAAGAAGCTTGAATTCTTCATAGTGGTGTGATATTCCAGCATTGCGGTGACACACAAGTGCCATTGTCCACAGTTACCAAGTGATGTCAATAATATGATCAATCTGTCACTCTGAGTTATAATTACACTAGTTTCCATCACACTCCACCCCTTAAAAACAATGTACAGGACTGTTCCTGTAACATTACCTAACAGGCAGACATTACATAACCAGAACAGGTATTCGCTTTATTCCTTCTCAAAGGAATCGGGGGGACATTACGGTACGACTATTGTTTGCCACAAGTTTATGACCTTTGTCATTTCAAAGAGTCATTTCGCTGAGTATGAATTCTCGTAGAGATTCCTCTAAAGCTCTGCATGATTGGGATAAAAAAGCTTTAATGGGAGTATAATATACATGAAAAATATATTATAAGGAAGGTAAAAGTAAAGGACTTGGCCCCTAATACAAAAAGTTAACAGTTAAGCACAAGACCCAAATGCACAGCCTAATAAAACTACAGGTCACATGACTCACCAGCAGGGCTCATGACTTCCCGTGCCGTTCTCTGTCCTGCTGGCTTTCAGCAGATGCTGGAGGTGCCCCTCCAAGATGACTACTCCCATAGCAGTGGTTTAGGGGGTATGCCAAGGACATCCGCACACACCTCCAACCATAAATGGGAGCGATTTTCATGGAGGGGTCAGTATTTAGTAATGACAACACCCAGCCAAAATGGCACAGGGAGTCCATGGACCTCCTGTGACCTGCGGCTTCTGCTGGCCACACAAAAACTACAACATAGTAACTAGAGCTGAGCAGACTCAAACTTTAAGTTTTGCGTCCTCTGTCCGGCAGCAACACCTATCCCGGACATGCTGTTTGATCGGCTGCAGATCAGCCTATAAGGCAGCTTTACGCCCCTTGCATCTAAGCATGGCTGTGAATGGCCACGTGTGTCCACCTGACCAATCACAGCCATGCCTAGTAGTTAGGGGCATAAAATTGCCTGATTAGTTGCTCGGAATCCCATCAAGCAACATGTATGAGTTACGTGGAGCTTTTGAACTTAGGATAGCAAAACCTTAAAGGGCATCTACCACCAGGACAAAGGGCTGTATGCAAATGAGCCTCAGGGGCTCCAGGCCCCATAGGTGTTAATGGAGTCAGAAGCCCCTTAGGCTCATTTGCCTACAGTCTTTTATCCTGGTCGTAGATGTCCTTAAAGTTCGGGTCCAGTCATCTCTAATGGTAACCCCCTTTCAGTAGTAAGCTGAAGTTTTGGTGCAAGGACATTTTTGGGGTGAAATGTGTGACTTTTAGTGCACTTGTGTCACTCAAGAAAAAGGTTAAGTATTCAGTATTTATTCAAACACAAACAAGATATTTCAAGAAAGACCACAGATTCACACAAAATATTCTCAAGTAAAAACTGGGGCTGTTGCCCGTAGCAACACATCAAGGTGAATTTTTACAGATAATAAAAAAATGCACATCTCCAGCTAACTACAGTACCCTCTGTGTATTTAGTTATTATTACAATTGCATCTTTTTAGGATTCAAAAGACAACCCCTGTAGAAAGTAAAACATTGTTACCTTGGCAACGGTTTGTTCTGCAACAGTACTTGGCCGCCGTTGTCGTGCGTCGATCCGGGCCTCCACGGGGAAGCTACTTCTGTGAGATTTTAGTCTCTCCACCAGGAGGTAATATATGGCAGCAAAGTGATTGTAACTACGGTCCTGTAAAGACTGCAAGGAGAAACACGACGGCGTTAGCAGGTTAAACGCTACTTGGAGCCCCTGAGTTTCTAGGTATATGAAAAGGCTTTTCATTTGTTAAGAACTTTTATTTTGGATTTTTGGATATTTTTTTTCACTCAGTGACTTGGTAAAATGGAGGCTTTTTTTGTTAAACTCTTCAAGGGAACCTGTCAGCAGAAATTGGCCTAAAAACCAAGTCAGTTTGTTGTGAAGAAGGGTAACACCTTCCAGATCAAGTCTCTTTTATGATTGAATTTTCCAGAAAATTTTACTTTGAAGTAAGAGATGTAAAACTGATTGGATAAAGTCAATGAGGCAGCAGAAAATTTAGCGTTTAAGTCAAGCTCTCCCTACCACAGAATGCTTCATTTACTGTAATTGACACCACTGAATCCGTGAACATCAGTTAACGTCTCTCCTGAAGTCTGCCCATCACATCTTTCTAAGGTGGAGAGAGCTGGACTTCAGTGCTGACTCTGAAGGTGACTTTATACCACCAATTTACATCTCACTTCAAAGTTGATTTTCTGGATGATGATTGGACATGACTTAACTATAACCATAGAACCATGTGACTTGAGTTCTGCCTCTCTCTCTCACCTCTATGGTCTTTTGCTGGTCTATCCCCAAGCTGTGCATGAGCCTCAGGACTTGTTCATTGTGTTCCCCAATAGAAGTTTCCTTCTCTAGATTCTGTGCATACAAGACAGGTCGGTTCACCGGCACCTCCGCCATCATCCACTTGTGCTCTTTGATTTGAGCAATCGAAAGACGTTTTGAAGGTTCTAGCACCAACATCCTTCGAATTAAGTGCTCACATTCTACATAAGGAAAAGAAAGAAAACAAAACAAACGTATAAGCTAAAATATATATCTAAAAATGTATACAGACTTTGCCACACATTGCAATTTCAACGCAACGGAGAGGGGCAATAAGGCCAAGCCCCCCCCCCCCATTTAAATATTGTGTTTCAAAGCGTAACTGAAATGCGAGTGTGAACATAGCCAAATTGTTGAGAAAAAGTCGCCAATATTCTATGTTTATTCTGTGAAGTAACCAGGGATCTAACTACAGGTGGTACAGATCTGATCATCGTCAAGAGAAGGTTTGGGCGGCCACCTGGAACCTAAGGCTTCTAGGTGGCTCTTGGCCACATAAACCATAATCCAAGTTTGATGCTTTAGAGATAAAAAGACATATAGACATTGTATACATAGCAGTTCCATGGCTTGTATACAAGAGCCCTTCCAGGACCTTTGAAGGTCCTTAAACTGAAGAATTAAAAGCAGACAGAAGGTAACCACACCTCTTTTCCCAATTAGACTTAATGGGGGGCCCATACTTTTTAAAAAAAAGCTAAGGGCCCAGACTACAAAAAAAAGTCCAAGGGTGAATAAATGTCTTACAGATTTATAACAAAGCTTTAGATCATATTTTGGGTTCATTACACCATTCACTGACAGATCATCAATTAAACAAAACTGTGATTGGTATTTAATGCTTCTTTCTCACTGCCAAATTACATCCAGTTCTGAGCCTTGGAGTCGATAACAGACGGCATGACAGACAGGCGACATGTTGCTACATGCGAAAAAGGGGTTAAAGTAGATAGTGTGCCTCAGGGGATCACAGTTTAATGAATCTCCCTACGTCATCGCTTTAGCCTGAGGTCTGTGTTTCCACCACAAAGAATCTGGAGAAAGATTAGGGCTTTGTTTCCATTATTAATCCTGTCATTCTTTACTTGTAAACATTCGGACAGGAAGGAGGGAAAGTGGATAGGGACGAAGATGACCTACAAGTATTTCTGTCTGTCACACATTATGATGAGTGGGACTGCAGGATGATCACAGACACATACGGAAACAAAGTCACGTACACTATTAACCCAAAATAATGGAAATTTTCCAAATCTGTAAGAGAATAACCAAAGATAAAGTAAAGCTGAAGTTATTGGCAACTGTTCTTCTGTGCGCCAGAACTGTTCTTCTGTGCGCCAGAACTGTTCTACTGTGCAAACTTCTGAACCTCAGTAGGTTTACAATAGGTCAATGAAAACTTCCAGATAGAACTTTCCCTCATCAATGGGTTCTGCTGGATCTCTAAGAAATCCCCCAATGACGTAGTGAGTAGGACTACACAGACACAGGGGCAGATTTATCAAGCAGTCTGAAAGTCAGAATATTTCCAGTTGCCCATGGCAACCAATCACAGCTCCCCTTTAAATATTCATGAGCACTGGTGAAATGAAAGCTGAGCTGTGATTGGTTGCCATGGGCAACTGGAAATATTCTGACTTTCAGACTGCTTGATAAATCTGCCCCACAGTTCAGCATCTACTACTTATTCTACATAAATCCTTATTAGTACAGGGATTGTAAACTACACTGACTGCATCCCATGCATGTCTCTTAAATTAATGCAACCTTGTTTACAACCAATGGAACATTTGTGGCCAGTTATTTGGTGCCACCGCAGGAAAAGTCTGATGGCTCTTTCCCCATGACAAGTGTAAGGATATAGAAGAATTGAGAAATGGAGTTTAACAAACGTGATCCGTATGTTCTTCCAGAAAGATATTTAGTGTATGAAGGGATATGTAGAGTGCCTAAAGAACAGGGAGAAAAGTGGCAAGAATCACCGCAATGTCTGCAGGGACATTTCCAATCTCAAACAAAACCCACCTAAAATGAGCAGGTTTATGTAATCGAAATCCTCCACCACTTCCCTGCAGATTTCAATGTTCAGTTCCCTGTGTGGCTATTACCTTACAGCTGCTATTACTAGTTTTGTGTTTTTTTGAAAAAAAGATTATGTTAGAGCACTAAAAATGGCTGGCAGACCATTATAAAACTTTCACCAAAATTAAACATTGGGCCAAAATATATGGCCCAATGTTGACTGAACAGGATCCGTTGGCTGGATTTACATGGGGCAATCATTGCTACCTTAAAGGAAAAATTTACTTGGTCACACGGTGTGCAAGAATCTGTAAAAAAAAAACAAAAAAAAAACCCCATGTAGATAGGGGTGACCCAAAATAAAAATGAAAGCCAACTTGCTATATCTCCTTGTTGCAGCATCGGTTTTCCAATATTTGGTCATAAACCCACTGTAACCAATCAGGAGTTTCAACATAGATCATATGGTCCACATCAGTCGGAGAACCCTTGGCGGCCATAATGCTGGAACCGGAAGCTGTAGCAGGGTATGTAAATGTTTTTTTGTTGTCACTTCTCTAGCCCCCTTGGAGTTTTACAGGATTTTGGTAAAACCACATTAGGCTAGATTCACCCTATGATGTGGCCGCCGTATCGTAGCACGGTTGCACACGTTGGCGCCCTCTCCACAGGAGGTTGTTATGGCGGACTCTATGTACATGTTCAAGAGAGGCCTGGATGCCTTTCTGGAGAGAAAAAATATCACGGGTTATGGGGATAAAACATTTATTTAATTCTTAAAGGTTGGACTTGATGGACTTGCGTCTTTTTCCAGCCTTATATACTATGATACTATGATATGGTGCGCTGTGCCATATTACGGGAAAGGATAAGACATACCGCTCCCTTACGGCGCCATGTGCTCATTGGCGTGTATGGGGAATGTATATACGGCGTATATACGTTGGCCGAATATACGTCCCCCATACACCTGTGTAAATGTACCGACAATGAGCAAATAAATGGCACGTTTAGGCAGGCTAACTATTAGAAGGATGAACCAATGGTAGTTCCCGATAACTGTCCATGTAAGGGCCTTAGGGGCTCGTGTCTGATTGCTGCTTGTCACTTCGGGGCTCCAGATCCAAGCAATGGTAATCATTGTTATTCCATGCGCATTATTATCCGCAATCCCAGGAGGGATATTTTGACTACAAACATAAAGTTAATTAAATGACGTTCAGAAACAAAACACCATAGTAAAGATGCTTTGTAAATTGATAGAAACATACGAACACACAAAACCGGATCGATCCGCCAGTGTTTTAATTGTCAAGATACATTTCATTTACAGGAACGTCAAGCAGATGATCCCTGACGGTGATGTCTGAAAGGTTTGTCCACTCGGGAACAAGCTGCTTAAGAGATGGATGACGGGGAAGGGAAATCCCTAGCGCTCATCTAGTTACTGAGATCGCAAGAGCAGAGCATTGTGGGTAACTCGACTTAAAGGTCAGTGTCATGATTGTTTTTGTGCTCAAAATAAAGGCGATATAATTATGACTTTTAATTTTACCATAGAGAAATGGCGACTGGACTTGTTTTTACTAACATTTATACCACATTAGTGACCGCTTCTTATATCACTGTCTTAAAGGGAACCAGCTGCTCTTCAGACAGGGTATGAAATGTCCTTTCTAGAATTCCCTCCTAATTTTAAAAATATACCCATAAAAATCCTCCAAAGTCAAGTGAAAATAAGATGAGGAGTCATTTTTTGTCTTAGATGAGACACCGGTAGAGCAGGAGGGGATTTCATTGTGCAAAATATCATTTGTGGTTTTGTATGCTACAGAACCAGAGATACAGGCAGTTACAAACAAACTGGATCACAAAGTACAGAGTGTCCGAAGATAATGCATTCTGCCGCGATTCACTAAGATTGTGTGTCCTGCATGTGTTGCTTCCCCGCTCAGGTCCGGTGTATGTAAGTGCATTGTCTTGCGACACAATTTGAATCTTAAATCCTGCGCTCAGTCCGAATCAGTCGGATTATCCGGTGGCACGCCCCCCGATTTCTGTCGCATGACGCCATAGCAGCTACGCCACAATCCGATCGTTTGTGACACAATCCCCTGTTAAATACCTGTCACAGCGGAGCAAATCCCGAAAACTTTGAAAATCCCACGAAAGTGCAATCCGGGGACCCTTAGTAAATAAGCCCCAATGTGTTTTAAAAGATGTGATTCTTGTCTTTGCAATGACACCAGAACCATGATTCTAGCTGCTACAGAGCTCAAGGTAGGGGGATTATGAAGTAACGCTTCCCTCTTCAGCCTCCATGAACTGAGCCAGATGTTAGGTAACACTCTACAGCCCTTAAAGGGGTTGTCGCGCCTATTATCTATTATTAATAATGATGAACAATCTGCAGTATATGGAATGACGATTAAAGTAGTGGCGGTTTGACACCCAGATCCCACATCACTTAACTGCTTCAGTTGCCAGAACCTTAAACACTATAGGTAAAAATGAATGGATGGCATCCTATCCATTAGCGTTGGGCTAGATCTCATAGTGCTGACCCTGCAGAATTAATAGCAGGAGGTCGCTGATTGAAGGGACCTCTCAAAGGAGCGCCCGTACCGCTTCATAATGCATGGGGGGTGCCAGATGTCGGATCCCAAAGAATCTGGTATGGATAACATATCCTAAGAAAAGATCATCAATATTTAACCCCATTTAACCCTGAATTCTAATACAACCAGATTATAGGTTTAAATTTTGCAATAGAGCTGCAAAGTATTTAGCGGAATAATCTCTGACATCTTGACACGTCTCCGACACCCAAGAAACGATGGCCTTAATTTGCAGTAGTTAAGAAGAACAACAAACATTGAAGTCACCTGACAACACACTTCTCCAACACCTGAGTTTTCTTATCCCATGTCTTAGTTCCTGGCAGCCGCCTCCTTATTATGAAGCACGTGAAGATCTTGTCTGGCTTGTAATTATATTGGGCTAGACAAACAGTGCTGATGCAAAACTTGTCTCCTCAGCCTCACATTACAGGTTACTCAGGGCAGTGGAGGCTACTTATAAGCATCTTCCCAGCAAGGTGCGGTTTTATTTCGGAGAGACCCGTCTCTAAGGACCTTATTCTATATCAATGAAAAAGGAGGAAAAGAAAAATTCACCTCACGATGGTCTATGTCAGTGATAAAAGCCAAGAAACCCATTTTCTTATGTCATCTTATACCTTTGGTTTCAGCCTGAGGTTTTATTTGCGTACGTTAAGCAAATGTCACTTTAATTATCAGCAGGATATTCCCGCTCCCTTTCGTATATATAGAATTATTGTTAGGTACATGACAAGCGCGCCGTATAGATACAGGTAAATTTGCTGTAATGCATTCCTAGAGTCTGCAAAACTACGTGAAAAAAAAATTCCCTGTTTCCATAGAAGCAAGAAGCAGCCATTTTGTGAGCAGAGAAAACAAGTAGCTCACAAGATGGCTACTTCCGGAATTTTAAGACAGTCATAGGGATGCCCTTTTTGGGATAAGATGCAGGTACAGAGGCGGGTTAGACATCTTGGAAGTGGAATAACAGAGTACTTATATTATTATTACATTACATAATCGAGTCAACAACAACAAGCACTGCATTCAGCGTCTGAATCATCTTAGCTGGGTGTACATTATTCATGAAAAGCAAATAGTACCTTCAGACATGAAATATGGAATTCGGAATCTTCCCTCCAGCACTCGCTGTCTCAGGATAGGGAGGGTAGGACCGTCGAATGGTAAAGCGCCGCACACTAGGACGTAGAGCACAACACCCATACTCTGCAAGAGAAGAATCACAGGAGGACATTAGGATAGCCAAGGCTTTTCTCATTGTTAGGCCCCAATCACATTGGTGTATTTAGAATGGAGAATACGGATATAAGACGGCCATATTCCCTGAAGCCCACAGGATGTAGGTGGAACAGTGGCTACTAAGATCTTATATGACATTTGGCCTGGAAAATAGGGCCGACATAAGGTGCGAACGACACTTTAGTCATTAATACCCAATATTGTGCACTGGTGTGTGAGTGTATTGCTGCACAGCTCCTTCCCCTGAGTAACTGCTGTAGGATTCCAACAAAAATCTCAACTCTCTGCTGCCTGTGGCAAGCTATTGAACGGCACCACTTACGCCCCCATCCAGAAGTAATTTTTTATTGTTTTTTGCATGTCGGTTCTCTATACAGTGCTGATTTCGAGTGTCAAGTGACAATATTTTAAGGTGTCAGGTCCTGCTTTATAGCAGTTTATTGCGCCCCTGATGCTGGTGGTGCTGCCTGAGACAAGAGGCTCAATTCGCTTCATGGATGGTGCACCCTGGATCTCATACACCAGTGCACCAAAGTGCTTTGAGTTCAGCTACACTCCTGGGATATAAATGCATTTACACAGTCCTGCAGCTACTAACAACACACAGATAGGTATAGTTATACAGATCTTGAGGGTCAATACGTAAACTGTCTGAAGCTTTGTATGGTTAAAATTGCTGACAGATTCGCTTGAGATAACTACATACTTCTACAATTTCGTAGTTAATCCTGTTTAGTGTAAAATATAGGAAACATTTTGGATATTGATAAGTGGGTTAGCGCTAGTCATGGAAGTTATGTGTAATTTGTATTTATTATTAGGGTTTTTTTTAGTATTGTAACACACCTTTTAGTCCTTATACATGTATGGCTTATTCCTGGTAGCACATTTCTGTACGATAATATAGATGGGAGGCAGAGGAGTCCTTTAGTCACTGCCTGTCAGTGACATCTGACCTGGAGGGGGGGGGGGTGGACTCTCTGGGCAACCAAGTAAGTGAGAAATTAGCCCCAAGAGATGAAAAGTGCTGAAGACAGGAGGATTCTGGAGCACAAACTGCTGAGCTTAGAAAACCAAGGCTATACACATCACAGTTTGTATGTTATGATGATATACTGTACAAATACTATTTGGGGTATATGGGATGAAGCCTCAATCCAGTTTTATTGTTTTTATCCAAGGACATAGTAGACAAAGCTCCCTCTAATACACAACATCACACAAATATAGAAGTACCCATATATCCAGCTGGGGTCCCTCATACTGCTGTCCCTCGAACACTTCTGGTGCAGCATATGGTGGGCTACCGCACCACGTGGCAAGGGGTTCTCCAGTCTTGTAGAAGTTGCCAAAACCAAAATCTATGAAAAGATAAAAACAAAAATGTTTACAGCAACTTATATTTATCAATTTGTTAGAAACAAATAATAATAAGAAGAATAAGAATAATCCCTTTATTTATATAGTGCACACAGATTACGCAGCGCTGTACAGAGCTTGTCACATCAGTCCCTGTCCCCAATGGGGCTCACAATCTAATCAACCTACCAGTATGTTTTGGAGTGTGGGAGGAAACCGGAGGACCCAGAGGAAACCCACGCAAACACGGAGAGAACATACAAACTCTTTTGCAGTTGTTGACCTGGATGGGATTTGAACCCAAGACTCCAGCGCTGCAAGGCTGTAGTGCTAACCACCTTTTTTAGTATTTGTACATAAAGAATAATACGGCTTCTGATCATTATGTGGCTTGTATTTTCCAACTGCTCCATTCAGATCTGCTTCATGTACACCTAGCTGCTGAGACTCACTGCTCGCCCTCCCTTCTGCATAGAACTTCTATCTGGAACCTCAGTGAGCTTCTGTCCATCTTGCTAGCAGGACAGAATTCAGTAGAGATTTCAGAGAGTTTTGAAAGTTTGTGTTTTTCAGGTTTGTCTTAGAGACTTTATTATAGAACTATTCTTAGGATTTCCTTTAATGGCACTTAGATGCCAAACCTTGCATTAAGATATAGGAGGATTCATCAGTCTGGGGATAGCAGAAGAAGTCCCCCACCAATGACCAGACTTGAAACTGTTACACTGTTCTCATTTACTGACAGTACACTGATATCTTGAAGAAGTGAAGAACTAAACCACAAAGTACAATATATCGAAAAGTTGTAAATGTTCTCATGTATGCATATTGATTATGCGTTATTTACATATAAAAACAGAAAACCACTTTCTGTACTTCGAAACGTCCACAAGTTTGCGCCTAAGGGTCTCCTAATTAAATTACATGTCCTATGGTGTAATCATATTGGTCTTTGACTACCAAAGACGTAATGTCTGGACATTTGCCCTTAGGGCCAGAGCTGCACATTGTTGCACTTCAAGAAAGTATGAAGGGAACGTTAACTACGGTAATCGCCGTATCCTTCCATCACAACAAAAGGTAAATTGGATGCACAGGATTTGGTCTAACACGGACTGCGTCACATTTTGAATCTCTTTCTGAAAGATCGTGATGCTGTCTACACTTCAATAACAACACAAAGTTTGGAAAGATTATTTTTCCAAGTGTAATGTGTGATTCTACCCAAATTCTACCCTAGTTTTCCTTAATTTTTTCTGTAATACGGTAGATTTAATCCTCCATTCCTAGCATTCAGCTTCAGAAACAATATATGCCTATTTACAAGGATCAATAAAACTATGGACCATGGTCCTCGGGTGCTCCAAAAAGACAGATTGTGCTATATTGGCTGCAATTACAATGGGAGAATATTGGTTTGGGCATAGCGAAAATATAACATGCACATTACTACTTCCTATCAAATTGGGGAACTATTAGTATACCTCTACCTACCTTTTATCATCCGTGAGTAAAATCAATGAGCTAGGGCAAGTTTCACACTGCCATGGTCAGTGCTGTGTCCTGTTTCATGGACCAACCACCGTGCCAGGGATGGGACTCCTTGCATCATAGTGAAAGTATGATGCACAGAGTCCCAACTTGCAGATAGAATTTCACCAGATTCCCGTGCTGGACACTGTGGACAGTACACGAGACGGGACATTGCATGGTCCGTGATTCATAGACTGACCATGACCCTGTGAACCTGCCCTTAATCTGACTTGATAATAAGTTGTATTTTAAGGTTGTCCTCTTAGTAGTGAGTAGCGAGATTCCATGGACAAAAAAAAAAAAGGATTGGAAAAAAGCCAATCATCCTGCACACAAAATAGAGTTTCTTGTTACAAATATGTTCAATGCTCATCTTTTCGCAGAAAAGTTATCACCAGACAGGGGGTTAGCCCGGGACCGGCGGCAACGAAACAAAAAACAGCTGCGTTACTGTGGACTGGGGCGCTGACTGAACCATATCAACATTGCTTGATCGCTCTCAGACATGTGAATGCCATGTGGCCGGCAAGCAAACAGCAGAGAGACGCCCTGATGAAGAGCGCGGTCAGGATCCCTCCACTTCTGTGGAGCGGCTGCACGCAAACGTAAAAGCTAATTAACAGCAGAGGCTTTGTGATGGACAGATTGACAGAAATGTGTCTGTGCAGCCGTCATTATGGGAACATTGGCTTCCCCTCCCCGCACAGTGAGCTGTCTCATTTCTAGGGGCAAAATACTGACCCAGTCAACCTCCCTCTATTACTCAGGTTACATAACAAGAATCTGTAATTACTGGGATGGGGAATACAAGCTACACAGAGAACAGAGTGTTCCTGAACTTCTGCAGAAACGTCATCACTCGGACAGATCCGCACACTGTAAACACTGTACCTGACGGGTCAGGGGTGGGGGGCCATTTTCCAAACCATTCGGGAGACTATGTATTATTAAAATAAATACAATGCAGAGTCTTATATCGCTCAGAATCCAGCTGATGCTACAGCATGGACACAATGATTACTCTGTGGATAGAGAAATGAGAGCAAAAAAAGGCTAATTAAAAGTAGCATTTTGGTTGATTATAAGCTGTCTGCACACGCAAAGCCACTTTGGACATCAGTAGGCGTGTGGCCAGGGCCCCCGGTTTAACTAAAGCCTCTTCTAAAAAATGTCAGACTCCGGATTTTTAGACCAGCTTTGACTTGGTCTAGACTAGTCAAACCTGTCAGAAATCAGGAAAAACTGCTAACTGCTCTTTCGGAATTTACTAAGAGGCCGGAGCTTCTTCGTAAATCCATCCAATGCCACGCTGAAGGGTAGCTTCTAAAATGTCAGGCTAAGTAAATCCCACTCAGACAGTTCTAAAACTGCAGACTCTTTGCACCCCATTTATCAAGTGTTTTAGATCATTTTACCACTTGAACGAAAATTGGATGCATTGAATTAAGTTTATTATGTTCAACTGGTCAAGAGTTATTCGATAAACTTTGTACCTAGTATGAGTGAAATATCAAAGAAAAAATATTCCTTCTCCGTGTACACGATCCCTTCCCAATAAAGTGAGTTGCACTCAGGGACGTGGTAGCAGCCACTTTGGGGCCCCGGCATCTGGGGTACTGGGTGTGTAATAAGTATGTATATGCTGTATGTGTGTGTATATGCTGTATGTCTGCATATGGTATTGTATGTATTTGCTGTATGTGTGTATATGTGAATGGTATATGCTTCATGGGTGTATATGGTACTGTATGTATATGTGGTATGTGTATACTGTATGTATGTTTATTCTGTATGTGTACGGTATGTATACAAGTATATAAATGTGTGTATATATGAGTGTATAAATGAATGTAATTGTAACTCACATGTGTGAGTGTAAAAATGTATATTTTTTTTTAGGTGGAAGAGGGGCCCCTATTCAGAAGTCCGCTATGGGGCCCTGCCTCTACTAGTTATGCCCCTGTTGCGCTCTGAATTTTCTGCTGAAATGTGTCTCAAGACACACATATACATGAAGAAGTCTATGGAGATGGGAGGGGGATTCATAGTAAATAGTCCCTACCCTCCAGCTATGGAGGGGGGATGGGAGTCATAGTAGATAGTCCCTACCAACCAAAATTAAAAAACTTTTTGCTCTTATGCAGAATGCCATGCAGAGTCTTTTTCATGCAAAGCCAGAAGACAGAAGAGACTCCTACAAATCTTCCTGTCAGACTTATGCCCAGCAATTTTAATATCTTACCAGGACGATACAACAAAGAAAATGTTTTGGATACAAAGAAGCTAGGGCATTAAAAGCTTTTCAGTTTTTTTTTTATATTACGAAAATGTAATTTTGAATTTACCAATCTTCATCTCCGAAGCTGCTTCTTCGTGATTTATAGCGCTTCTACAGAACTGTGGTGTGTTATAAACCTTGAGGTTTGTTTCAATTCTTTTATAAAAACTTTAAGACACATAATTCTATCCATGTCATGTTGGAAGAATGTGGCGTTCTAGAATCACTGATGTGTGCCACGCTAGCCACGATGTTAGCTTGACTGGCACCAACGTGTGGATGAGGTAGGTGAGCTGTTTACATTGGGCTGCTGACCTGCCAGCAGTCACAAGATTAGCCATAGGACATGCGGTTAGCAGTCTCACATGAAATGTTGCTGAAACAGCTCCAAGTCATTACATCAGATATGGAGGTCAGCCCAGGAACACAGTCAGAAAACTATAGAAACAGCTACGACTACGCGCCCATAGGCACATGACAAACGGCTAATGAAAAACATCACAAAAAGAGAAAAAAACGAACAATAGAATACCTCATGAGAAAATAACCATATGTGCAGTAGTAATAATAGGGCAGATTTAGGAACATGGTTTTGAAGCAAAAATGTTTTTAACCAAGCAAAGAGCTGTGTACAAATTAAAATATGGTTTTTGTGGGCAACAAAAAAAACACTTTTTTGCTAACCCACTGCCTGTGTGACCCAGGTTTGAGGGTATTTCAAAGGACATGATTATACTGGTCCCCAGTCGCAGAACAAAATTTGGGTGTTAGTGTGACAACCCGATCATACCTATGGCACTGTAGGTAGGAGTGCACAGTTTCATGCAGACATGCAGATCTATTTAATGGTGCAGCTATAGAAGGTCATGTGACGAGAGCATCGGTAGCCGGTACAGAGTAACTGTACTTGAGTCACATGACCTTCTATAAGTGCCAGGAGCTGCAGCAGTAAGGAGCATAGAAGCGCTGCAGCTCATGGCCCCCGAAAGAGAGAGGAAGGTTTCATGCGTATTTATACGCATCATACTTTTTTCAAGGAGTAAAATTGCCTTTACAAACGTTTATGATGCTTGTACAGGCGTTAATGTGACCTCTCTCTACAGGTCTATCCTATAACCTCAAAACAGTAACAGGCTACCTGTCCATGAATGTGTGCAATCTTGGACTGGTTGCAGCCCATAAGATCTGAACACTCAGAGGGCAGTAGCAAAGACCCATATATGAGCCAACTGCCCAAGCAGCACATTATAGAGCAGGTCCTGTCTGGGCAGTTGGCTCATATAGGGGGCCATGTAAACCGCAGATATGTGTATGAGCCCATAGGAATACATAGGGAATATGTTAGCCATTGAAACAACAGCTGGCACATGCACCCAAAACCACACTTGGGAGCATGAGGCCTACAAGTATATAGGTTGGAGCTAAAGGATAAAAGTGATGTCAACCCATTGCAATGATAATCTTACAAGGTCAACCCAATAAACCAAGTCCTACACATTGTGCAGTCATGTATATATAAAGTGAATACTAATGGAATGTATAATCCAAACCAGACAATAAAAGTTCTTTCTCAAAATAAATTGACTACATATGTTGTACTATAGAAATATATTCACGGTAAGTGATCTAAGGTCTGGAGACCACGTCTAATGAATCACGGCATCGGAGGTTGTCAGTCATTCTGGTATATGTTAACCTTACATGCCTTCTGGGTTAGATTTTCTACAGGATTTGTGCATACCACTTTGATTTTCTTGGCTAGCACATGTTTATTGGACATGTCAGCCAGATGTACAACCCAAGTCCAAAAATCTGATGAAACTGCGTCACATTCAGCAGCCAAATGAAACCTGGCAAGTTATTTGGCTCAAACTTACGGGTCAATTTAGATTGCTGACATGTCTCTCAATTAAGTTGTGATTCACGATCATACAAAAGAGTCTTCACCTTAGGCAAGAAATCTAGTCACATGGAGAATACCACATTTGTTATGTTCGAGGAGACGTTATACTGTGAAGGAGCTTTTTTTTTTGGTGCTTAAATCCTTCCAACAGAGGGTGGGATAGTGATATAAGGGGGGATTTGGTCAGGTTGGGTACCCAAACTACTTCTGGTGGCTAAGAGACCCCAAACTTGTGGAGTTTGGAACCTTTCTACTTAGCACAGGATACATTAAGATTATCCAAAATTCTGGTAATCCATCCAACATCAGGCAGTATAAACACCAAAGGATTTAGTGTATATAACCACATGATGATTGAAGTGGTCTCATTTTATGGTTCTGGGAAATATCTTCGATTGAACCTCCCTTTCCCCCCGACTTGGGGCATTTGTATGGTTTTTTGGTTCATTTTATACAAATCTAACAGAAAAAAAAAACTTGGCATGCTCAACTGGACTCTGTATGTATACTAAAGAGAATGGGGCACATTCACCAAGGGCTTTGCGGCAAACTTTTTTCAGACTGTGCACCTTCTTCATGGCTAAAACGGCTTGCACAGGTATTTAAGAAGTGTCTGCATTGCAATTAGGTCGCATTCGACCCTTTTGTGGTGCAGCTGCGCTGGCTTCCATGCGACACAAATTAGGGGAGTCCTGTTGGTTGGTGCAAACTATGTTGCACGCCCTATTTTAGAGTTCAGCATCTTTTTTTGTGGTGCATCTTTGTCACACCCGTGTGGGGAAGCGACACATTCATGATTTCTGGCGCACAATGGGTCCCTGTCCCCATGGGGCTCACAATCTAATCAACCTACCTACCAGTATGTTTTGGAGTGTAGGAGGAAACCCGAGGACCCGGAGGAAACCCACGCAAACACAATGCACTTTTAGTGAACTCTGCTGACTTTGTAAATAAATGTGCCCCAATATTTCTATGCAACCAGCTTGTTTAGCGGTACACCGAAGGAATATTGTTATGTAAATCTGGCACATGCGATTGTGTCAGCCTTTGCGCCACTTTTAATAAACGGACCTTAGTCCGTATATATACAAGCGAGGCGCGAACATGGTTTTAATATTTCAGAATAATAAAAAAAACAGTTCAGCCTAGTAAATGTAGGGTTAATGCTGCATATCCAAGCCTCATTAGCATTTGTATATATGATATATGGAAAGTCCCCGGTTTGGAAAGCTGTGTAGGACATGTAGGATTAATTATTAGGCGCCTAATTACCAGCAGTCTGTGCTGTGCTCCCCTTTGTGATTATGGTAATGTAGAGGTAGCGGATGATTGGGCGGGAAGACGAAGCTGATAACGGGAAGGTAGGAGAGCGATTGGGACAGCTAATTGTCAGATCTGACCCATTTCATGCCCTGAATGTTAATGAGCTGTTCTTGACGTCAATGCCGGAGCGAGCTGTCCGTCAGCGAGACAGAGCCAGCTATCGGGGGAGCTGCAAAAAAAAGGAAAGCAGTCACTTTCACCTTGATTCACTCGCACACAGCTGGATGCACGAGCAGCTGCGCGCGAGGATGTCTACGGGTTGCTGATACACACTCATTCAGCAATTAATGAGACCACGCACAGAATCGGTGGAGCAGAAGAACAAATTAATTCAACAGATTTCCAAAGATATCATGTGATCTCACTTTCCTGCAAGGGAATTTCGCAAGACTGATGGGCGCAACGTGAAATACGGTTCAGGGATATTACAAATATAGCTGGGAAAACCAAGCACGAGGCTTAATATCCTAATACCTAATAAAGTTGTAACATGAACCCTCATGTTGTGGAAGGTTCACTTACATACATCTTCCCATTGTATATAGTACAACACGCAGACATCACGTATCTCTGAGACCTAATGTGATATATGTACAAAGACAGAACATTTATTTTGTTCCATATGGTGTTAAATGTTAATTCACCTGTTGGGGGAATTCCCATATGTAACACTGTAAATGCTATTTGAGGGTAGCTTGTTATAGAGCAGGGGGATCTGAGCAGATTGTACATAGTGTCCTTCTGCAGGCAGCATGTTATAGAGCAGGAGGAGCTGAGCACATTGTACATAATGTCCTATCTGCAGGCAACATGCTATAGAGCAGGAGGAGCTGAGAAGATTACACATAGCGTCCTTCTGCAGACAGCATGTTATAGAGCAGGAGGAGCTGAGCAGATTGCACATAGTGTCCTATCTGCAGCCAGCATGTTATAGAGCAGGAGGAGCTGAGCGGATTGCACATAGTGTCCTATCTGCAGCCAGCATGTTATAGAGCAGGAGGAGCTGAGCGGATTGCACATAGTGTCCTATCTGCGGGCAGCATGCTATAGAGCAGGAGGAGCTGAGCAGATTGCACATAGTGACATATCTGCAGACAGCATGTTATAGAGCAGGAGGAGCTGAGTAGATTGTACATAGTGTCCTTCTGCAGCCAGCATGTTATAGAGCAGGAGGGTCTAAGCCGATTGTATATAGTTTCCCATCTACAAGCAGCAGTTTATAGAGCAGGAATTGCTAAGCAGATTGTACATAGTGTCCTATCTTCAGGCAGCATGTTATAGGGCAGGAGGAGATGAGAAATTGCTGTGAGGTTTTTTTTTTTTGCCTTGTATTATTAGACTTTCCCTCTTGTAAAATTGCAACTCTGTACGGTGATAAACATATCTCATTTTTCCAATAGAACGGATGTCAGATTAAGGGAACTGCGCTGTCTATTCCCCCTAATAAGCACATTAAGCTTCTCCACTCCCATTTGTATAAACATGGAGAAACCCATATCCTGTGTGATATTTTCTTTCTCCCGGACGATTGCACAGTTTGCATTGCTATCTCATTATGTGGTTGCCTTTTCTATTTTTCATCTCTGCCGTTAGCTTTGTGGCGAGATGGAGCTGGCTTGTCTTTCAATAGAAATCAACATTGTTTGGTTGCTACCGTCACATGGAGAACATGTTGCCTGGATGCCATTTAAAAGTGCAAAGTCACTTGGCTACATGCGATCTCCGCACGGAGACACGAGAACACGATACTGCTCAGCTTATCAATCCTATGTACCAAAGGCGAAGCGCGTGAAATCGCAAAATAAAACTTTGAAGGTTCTATGTTTAAATTTGTTGCATTTACATTTTGTAGATTCAGATTCTTATTACCACAATGGAGATTTCCTAATACTTTAGCCTTTGCTAGAATTATCACAGATTCTGAGAAACCTGATGTCTAGTCCAACTTTTACTCCAGCTTTTTGTTCGTTTTATGCCAAAACAGAAAAGTGTGAAAAACTTTGCCGCATTTTTTGTGCATAGTAAGTATCGTAAAGTAGCTCTAGCTCAAGACAGAAGTGCTCAAAGCTGTAATTACATAAAATTTGTCTAATGAAAGTGGAGGGAAGGCAGCTGCTGGATGAATCAGAGTAATCCGGGGTTATTGAGACATTTATTTGCTTATCCAGACATCAGAGAAGTGACGCAAGTGTCAGATAAGGGATCTGAGTGCAGAAACCATGACATCAAAACGTTCAACGCAAGGCTAAATGTCCCCGCGAAGCAGAAGAAAGGGTTAAACCGAGGATGCCAGGTGCCTTTGGTCACATTTTTCATTTAGGTAAAATATAAAGCGGATCTCAGTGATTCATGGGTGTAGACTTTGTGCCACGTTGGCGATTCTATATACATAATAAATGAGTTATCGCCCATTACACAGATGGTGGGTATAGCCACCTAAAGCTCACGTGTAATGATCTGCACAGTTTTAGCCCAGACACATTCATATATTTTAGAAAGTCCAACAATGATGACAAAAAAAAAAAAGCTAAAAATTTGTATTGCTAGTATTGGGAGATGCCTATATTCACTGATCCATAAAAATCTATTCACACTTTCTGCACATATTTGGCAGCAAAATTCATGTGAATTTCAAGAACCCAGTTCTATGCAGTGGGGAAAATTTGCCCAAAATCCGCAAAAAAGACACAAAGGGATATGTTTCTGACCACGCGCGTTTATCAGACATGGACACTTGGGGGCCCCAATTCTTGAGATCAATGGGGGTCCCCTTAGATTTGGGATTATTATTTCAGATGGATTTGACCCAAAAGATAAAACTAGCGCTAAGGTTCTTGAGAACCTGCTGTGGATCTACACCTTCAGCACACACCGTACATGGATTGGATTTCTGCTGTGAATTTAATCGTCGATGGCCTTTTGAGTTTTGCCGTTCATCAGTATGACCCTAATGATATAAAGATGGGCGTTTTCGATCACTATTGCCTATTTGAAGGGTATACAGTATGCAAGGATATCTTCATACATAAGGCACCCGACAGACTGTTGAAGCACCCTGCCCATGTTTTCCTTGTGCCCAGCCTCCATCAACCCCTAAGAAATAGACCACAGTAGCCTTCAAAATAGGTTGTCTTCTGCTGGATCTTTGGGGTTCGGCGTTGTGTTAGAGTCAAACCCACCGGATGATCATCTGATACCCCGGTAGACTCTACAGTGGATTCACCTATGGTCACAGTTGTGAGTGGCTCTCTCCTCTCACTCTCAGCCATGGGGAAGAGGGTCAAGGACGGTGTACATAAAGTCCTGAGGAATATATCATTTATATGGACAGACGTTTTCAGACCATCAAACCCCCTGATCCTCACAGACAGTAAGCTCTTGCGAGCAGGGCCCTCACTCCTATTGTTTCATGTGACTGTTTGTACTCTGTAATGTAATATTATTTTTGTATATGTCCCCTATGAGTTGTAAAGTGGTGCTATATAAATAAAGATTATTATGTATGTGCAAAGAAAGCCTATTTGAAGCATATACGGTATGGATACCTTCATACATAAGGGACCCAACAGAGGGTTGAGACCCTTACCCTTGTGTTCCTTCTGCCCACCCTATATTAACCCCTAGGAAACAGACCCCAGTAGCCTCCAAATTAGGTTGACTTCTACTGGACCTTTGGGGTCCAGTGTTGGGTCGCAGTCAGTGCCTCATCATAGAATCATCTGATACCCTGGTGGGCCTGTCCAACATCAGATCCATCTATGTCCAATCATATGTCTGGGTGATGAGGTCAAACCCCGAACGTCAACGTCAAGTATGCTCATTACTCCAGGTGGGCCAATCCAACACTGGATCCACCTATGGCCACACATATGAGTGGCTCTCTCCCATCACTCTCTATTTTATATGGACGGACGTTTTTGGATCATCTGACTTTGTATGTTGCTATTCAATACACTATGTAAGGATACAGTATGTAAGGATCTCTTCAGGCACCCTGCCCATGTGCATGAGCCCTTATACCACTTGAAAATTGCGAGATTGACTAAAGGCTGGGTAAAATCTTTCCTTTAACAATGATGAAGCCTGTGTACACAGACTGTGGTAACACACAAATCCATCTGTACAAAGCCTTCATAAAGAGTCCTCACATGAGAAATTACTCACTCAACACGACCAGCGGCAGTGAAAAAGGCCTAAGTACATTAAGCGCATTGACTATCACTGTGACCTCAAGAGAGGGTCAGATCCTTCCCATAACTCTTCCCTCATCGTTCTGGTTGTCTAATAGGGGGTGGTTATTGTGGATAAACTAGAGGACAATAAAAGAGAAAATCTACCAGATCATTGGCTTTAGAGTCAGCAAATATCACATTAGGCATCTCTGTTTTTTTTATTTTTTATTTTTTTAATTCTTTCCGAGTGGAAAAAGTCATGGACAACAAGGGGCCGATCTGTAATTTTATTATATGCTTCTATGACGTACAGAGCTAATTTTGCCTGACATTATGGATAAAGATGTTCATACCATCTGAAGAGCAGCTGACTGAACGATCTTTCTGCCTATCGTCAAGGTGGCTGAGGGTGCATGTGTTTCATGTCCTTCAGGAATAACTTATTATGGCTTATCCTCAAGATGCATCTGGACACTGCTTCCATAATATTCATTAGTTATGGAGCTGGGTTGATCTAGGTAATGATATAATGTGATCCATAACTGATATAAAAACAGATGCACCTACTGGGCATAGGTTGTAGGTAGTCACAGGAGATTTCTATACGAAAATATGACAACACATCACACAGATGACAGGTGGTGAATTAGCTCTCTATATGGACACTACTAATCACCGGTGGAGTGTAATTTCCAGCCATATATCTATAGTCACTAGTGAGTATGGAAACTGCCGCCTCAGCATGGTGTACAGAGGTAATGAGACAGTGAGCCAACGCTATTACGTTACTCGTGACAAAGCTAGTTTCTCAATTTACACCCCCATGTTGGGTGCACACTTTTCCAACGATGTTGCAAATACACATCAGAACGTCTCTATGACCCTGACTCATTATCACGGGTTCTTGTGTAATGACATTATTATTGCATGGAAATGTGGAATGTGTAGACAGAATCCCACAGAAGACCAGGAGGGGACTGACTTCTGCCTAAGGCACAATTTATTACACACCTGTAAAGAGGGTACAGACAGTCCCCTACTTAAGAACACTCAATTTACAGACGACCCCTAGTTACAAACGGACCTCTGGCTGTTGGTAATTTCCTGTACTTTAGCCCTAGGCTACAATAAACAGCTATAACAGTTATTAATGGTGTCTGCAACTAAGCTTTATCGTTAATCCTGGACAATCCAACATTTTTAAAATACAATTGTCACAGAGACCAAAAAAAAATTGGGGTTACAATGATAAAATATACAGTTCCGACTTACATACAAATTCAACTTAAGAACCTATCTTGTACGTAACCCGGGGACTGCCTGTATTTCTAATGGATTTATGTCACAGATATCTGAAGATGCACCCAGTGATGAATTACAGCTCATTGGGCCCACTGGATAAATTAATTTGGGGGCCAGCCCTTCCTCAACCCCAGTAGCCTTTAAAATTAGGTTGTCTTCTGCTGGACCTTTGTGGTCCAATGTTGGATTGCAGTCACTTCCCATCAGAGACCCCTCTGAAACCATGTTGGGCCAGTTCAACATTGGATCCACCTATGGTCAAGCACATGAGTGGCTCTCTCCATTTACTCTCACAGCCAATTAAAACCACTGGTAGAGAGGGTCAAGGATGTAGGAAGAAAAGATCTGGAGAATATACCTTAACAATGGTATAGGGGCAGTGAACTGAACTTCTGCTCTGAGAAAAAAGGATGGGCTACCTGAGACTCTGTTCAGGAGACACCAATTTAGAGATGCAGTCCTGTGCACATGTATTGTACCATCTACAATAAAAATACCCTACCATACATCTTATTAGTATATTCTGTATAGCTATACACAACTCTATGTATTGTCCTAAAAAATGGCTTCCTCTTGGACCATGACTTTTTCTGATAACCTCTGAACACCGTCCTCTCTCTAAACTGGGGATGCCTTCACGGGCCTAAAAAGGGTCATTTAATGTCCATATGAAGAGACCAGTCCCATAACAATATATTATAGATGGGGTCCTGGTATACATTTAGCATTGGGGCCCAAATCCCAACAGCTTTAAGTTATACAACTATCCTTTTAAGATGTAACTTAAAGGGGTTGTCCGCTTTCAGCAAATACTTCATATGGTCTGTCTAATGAAAAGTTACAACATTTCTTTATGTATCGATTCCTCACTGTTTACTGTCATTCTATAGGAAGCTTCAATGTTTACTTCCAATGCATAGAAATCTGTCCATGGTCATGTGATGTCACACAGGTGCACCAGCCATCTGATACTATCAGCTTGTGCACCTGTGTAACATCACATGACCATGGACAGATTTCTATTCACTAGAAGTAAAAACATAGCAGCTAATTCTAGAAGCACAGCAAGCAGAGATCTTGAAAACTGAGAGGAATTGATACAGAAAGTCGATTGGAAATTTGTCTAACTTTTCCTTACACAAACCATATCAATTATTTGTTGTAAGTGGACAACCCCTTTAACTTCCTAATCCAGACTGCTGATGCCTATATATCTAGGACATTATGAAGATCAATAATGTAGAGGTGACATCACAGAGCTATGTGCCCATTTACCAGTCCATATATCAATTTACAAGTCTTCCTGAATCATTTATAGAGTAAGTGGTTCTCATCTTTGCTTTGATGGAGCCCAAGATACGTGAGAAATTCCGGAAGGCTGGTAAGAGTAGTGTGCAATGTGACGAAAGCTCAGCTCTGCTACATCAGTGGTCCACTCAAAAAGTCATTGTAATCCAATATCTCCCCATAACATAACTCACATATAGGAAAATAGATCAGGAACTGTTTACCTGCTATCTTGATGTTCATGTGGTTATCCAGCAGGAGATTTTCAGCTTTAAGGTCCCGATGCACTATATGGTGGTTGTGACAGTACTCCACTGCAGAGAGGATCTGCCAAAATTTCCTTCTTGCTTCTGACTCACTGAGGCGGCCATGGTTCGCCAAGTAATCTGCGAAGATAAATGAAACTCATTAAGTGATCGGGAATCTTATACATTCACTGATATAATCAGGTATATCTGCCCAACCATAGAGAGTATGGTAAAAACTGTCTGCCAGTAGACACCACTAGAGAGAGCTTGTTGCAAACTGTATTACTACAGATTTCAATGCATAAAATGTATGCAGACAACTCCTGAGCTCCCCCTAGTGGTGGACAAAGGCAGTCAAACCTTATGGACTAGTTTTAGGTGTATGTAGGGGGATTTAATATAATAAGAAATTAAGATGCACATAGGTTTGGACTGGAATTCACCTTAAGGAATAGTTTCCATTTAAAACAGTTATATATCTCTGATCTCAGAGTCCTTGAACCCCAGAAATCATGCAAAAGATGATCCCCGACTTTCTACATAACAGCCCAATTCACACTGGTCACTACATACAGTCTAAAGACACAGGCAACCTATGGGTGGATCTGTTTTCCCCCAATCCTAACTTACAGATTTAGTTCATTTTTATCTTGTTTTTGTTAATATTTTCTGTGCTTTTTGTTAAAGCGCAACACAAATAGCAAAAACACATTGGTAAAAATTTGCAATACGTTAAACGGGGTTAGTAAAAAAATGATGCCTTCCATAATAGACATGTTTTTCTGGCAATATTCCAGGAATAGAACGGCTTCTTGATTCCAGGAAATCTGACTGATTCACATTCTTATCACAACAGACATTCTGCTAGAAAACTTATTAGTGGAACATGTCAAAATATGGGTCACTTGTTTAAAGAGTTATTCTCGGGTCACAGGCTATCTATTCAATCAAGCCGAAACATACACGTGAAACAATTTTTCTAGCGTTTTTACATGTGAAATAGTATATATCACTGGTTTCTCCGCAATCCCGGGGCAATCAGACATAGATCAATCAAGGCCATATCTGCCGAGTTATGCAGCAACATAATAATGTATTATTGCATTGCTAGAATCATCTGAAGGGGTAAGCAAATGCTTGTGGGGCGACAGTTTGCCAAACTGCTTGTGGGGTTTATTGTTATTTAAAAGTAAATTGTAACCATGAAAGTGCAGTCCTATTGGCATACAGCAGGAGATACTGAGCAGATTTTACATAGTTTCCTATCAGCTGGCAGCAGGTCATAGAGCAGGAGGAGCTGTACAGATTGTACATAGTGTCCTATCTGCAGCCAGCATGTTATAGAGCAGGAGGGGCTGAGCAGATTGTACACAGTGTCCTATATGCAGGAAGCATGTTATAGAGCAGGAGGGGCTGATCAGATTGTACACAGTGTCCTATATGCAGGCAGCATGTTATAGAGCAGGAGGAGCTGTACAGATTGTACATAGTGTCCTATCTGCAGGCAGCATGTTATAGAGCAGGAGGAGCTGTACAAATTGTACATAGTGTCCTGTCTACAGGCAGCATGTTATAGAGAAGAAGGAACTGAGCAGAGTGTACATAATGTCCTATCTTCAGGCATCATGTTATAGAGCAGGGGAAGCTGAGCAGACCAAATTTTTCTGTTTGAGAATGTGGAAACAGATAACTGAACACCTAATAAAAGACAATAAATACAGGTTCCCTTTAAGGCAGACGTACAATTTGCTCTTTTACCTGACCCACTTTTGAGCTCATACAAAGCACTATATGTGCTGCTGGGATTGTGCATGCTGCATGATTGTGTATATTAAATATTAATTAACATTCGTTATGACACTGAGCGCTAGAATCGGTAATTCATTCAGGCTCTGTTACCCTGACGGACATGTGTAGGGCCACTTCTCATATGTACAGACCCAATTGTTCTGTATAGACAAGAGGGCAGGTATAAAAGAAGAATGACTAAGGACTAACACGTGATAGTCCGAAACGCGTCAACCCTGCCATTTTTTTGTCGCATGTCTTTCATTGTTTTTTTAAATGTATATTTTTAAACTTTTTAAATTTAAATTTTTTTATTTTTTTTTTGGGCTCCATGTGTATACAATATACAGGCGGTCCCCTACTTAAGAACACTCGACTTACATACGACCCCTAGTTACAAACGGACCTCTGGATGTTGGTAATTTATTGTACTTTAGCCCCAGGTTACAATATACAGCTATAACAGTTATCATAGGCGTCTGTAATGAAGCTTTAATGTTAATCCTGGTTCTTATGACAACCCAACATTTTTAAAATACAATGGTCACAGAGACCAAAAAAGTTCTGGCTGGGATTACAATGATAAAATATACAGTTCCGACTTACATACAAACTCAACTTAAGAACAAACCTACAGACCCCATCTTGTATGTAACCCGGGGACTGCCTGTACTTGCCTTTCATTTATCAAAAGCATAACCTATCGGCAATTAGTCATGAGATCCCAATGAATATCTCTACAAATAAATGATATGTCTTATATTAATAGAAAACTATTTGAAGTAATTCTTCATATCTTTTTTTCCCCTCTTGCTTCTATACCCCCTTTTTAGATAACCCATTACAAATTAAATGGGGGTAGATTATTAAATGCAGTTAACAGCTCTAAATGAGCACCATGTAATACTCCATGTGCCCTGTGGAGGCAGCGCAGGGAAGTTAAACACATTCTTCAGTGTTCTCTCTTACATCAAAACTGATCGTTTCAGATTCCAGAGAGCACAAATAATAGTTTTCTATATAATTCTAAAAATAATTTTATCTCTCTGTGATATTCGGTTTATGACCAGTCTGTATTATAAGACACCAAAAATGCAACCTGTGGTTTTTAATCTCTATAAAGGGACTTTTAACCCTTCTTGACCAGGAGGTTAATTGTTAGCAATTCTAAAAGCCGTTATTATTTGTCTATATAAACAGATCCCATGTAATACACATTCATTGCCCGCAGATGATCCATAATTAGGGGCTGAATTATTAGACGCTCACTGCTCTAGTTACAACGGTAATTACAGGAAGTTAATTAAAACCTAATCTAAGAAATAATATAAAGATAACGTAGCCATCAGCGTAACTTCCATGGCAATTATCTATTACAAGGGGAAGGTAGCCCTATACCCCCCCACCCCACCCCTTCCTCGATAATGAGTGCCATAAAGTAAGGTGCTGCCGTGTTATTATTCATGAGACCTGGTTTCTATTCATGAAGTATTAATTCTCAGAGAATTGATATTGGACACATTCTCAGAAAACTTAATTTGGTCCAAGAAGGTGAAAACTGTAACTCTGAGAAGGTGATGGATGTACTTTAAATAGCTCTTCCAGGTACAAAGGGTTTTAGATGTTCGAGGAAGAAGAAAGAGGATGAAGGATATAGGAGACAAAATATACCGTAACTTTTTATTATGTTACGTGAAAATTATTTGTTCTATTTTCTTATGATGCCAAAGTTTATTCATTTTTGGTAATAATTGTTGTTGTTACTTTTTTATTTGTTGGTGATAAGGTATATTCTGGTTGTATCAAGTTTTTACCTATCCACAATATAGGAAATATCCAGCAGATTGACCTAGGTGAACTCCCCTGATTATGAAAATGGGGGTTCCTTGTACCCCAAATATTTAGGATAAATGTGTCACTTTTCATTTATTCTCTAAATCAGACTATCCACGCGCAACCAGTTGCTCAATTCCCTTGGGATATAAAAGGAGACAATCGGTGTCCAAATAGTGGAGAGCACAAAACCTGATGTGACCAGAAAATTTAAGGGAACCATACGTAGAAATTGTAGAGTTTAATAAACAAGCAAATTCAAAAATGGGTCTACAAGGTTAAATTGATACCTAGGCCATGAGGCTATATCATATATTTTAGGAGAATCAGAGAAGAGGGGGAACGATAGGGCCTGAGAAAAGCAGATCTTTGAAGATCAGAGAGTTACGATGAGTACCTTGTTTTAGAAACGGGAGCAGAAAGTTCAGTCCATTGATCAAAATGAGTAGAAAACAGGAATAACTAAAATCCCACCTATTCAGCCGGTACCGATTACATCAGGGACAATGTACATGATGAATTTCAGCCTTCACGCCCTATACCCAGGGACGATCAACCTAAAGTCTACATCTAATGCACACAATTTCATAGGAAAATCATCAAAAGACAGAATCTGCAGGAGCCCTAAAAATTCTGAGAAGATCATACAAACTCATTGCAGATGTTGTCCCACCCATTGGCCCTTTTTTTCTCGAATGAAATAACATATAAAACCTACTGGACCCTACTTTTTTGGCGAAAATGCTATAAGATCACCCTCATGCCCAAGCCCTTCCCTGCAACACCTCACTTTTTTACTGCAAGATATTATAGGTATACTATATAATATATTCATAGGTAATAACAATTCCTTTATTTATATAGCGCTCAGATTACGCAGCGCTACACAGAGCTTGTCACATTGGTCCTTGTCCTCAATGGGGTTCACAATCTAATCATCCTACCAGTGTGTTTTGGAGTGTGGGAGGAAACCCACGCAACCATGGAGAGAACATACAAACTCTTTGCAGATGTTGACCTGGATGGGACTTGAACCCAGGACCCCAGCGCTGCAAGGCTGTTGTGCTAACCACTGAGTCACCGTGCTGTCCAATAGAAGACTTAACTACTGAAGATATGGAAAGAGATGGCACTAGGCCAGTGATGGCTAACCTATGGCACTGGTGCCAGAGGTGGCACTCAGAGCCCTTTCTGTGGGCACTCAGGCCATCACCAGAGAGGACTCCAGGTATCTTCCTGTAGTCCCAGACAGCCCAGGACTTGCTGTGTACAAAGCTATATTAAAGTGACAGCTCTACCTGGGACTATTTTCTACTTTATTGGTGTCCTCAGAGTGCTGGTATCAATGAAAACTGTGACAGAGAAGGGGTATAAATCACAAATTAAATTTCTGTGTTGGCACTTTGCGATAAATAAGCGGGTCATTGTTGTAGTTTGGGCACTCGGCCTCTAAAAGGTTCGCCATCACTGCACTAGGCCATCAAAAAAATTTCACTCCCTGGGAACCCTTTTGGTCATTTAAACCTGGTGCCCTCTGCAAAGATTTTACTACTGCTTTGTTTGCTCCCATTTCCCTTTTTGGCTTCACTACTAAAACCCTTCTTTAGAAGGGTATTGGCCCTTACAAATAGACCCCACCTATTTTCCCTTTCGATTGTTCCTATATGGAGGAGGCTACAGACTATATTTCTAGATTAAAAGTTAGATGTTCTTCAAAACTGCTTGTCAACAATCTGCACCTTCCTATGTAGCCAAAAGAAGCTCATTATCCATTGCATACATCAAATTCTGACTTCATTTATCTATTTTCACTGTCATTACTCATTATGGAAACTCGTTATTCAAAACAATATTTCATAAGTGGCAAGAAGACAACCAAGTAACCACATGCCAAGCTGCGCCCATCCCTCCAGGCATGGTAAAGTCACATGGATTCCGCATGGCAAGAGTCTACAACTAATGTTTACGCGTGTCTGGGTTTCTGATTGTCTAAAGATAATCTAACGTCTGTATGAAAAGTAGATTATTTTTTTTAATTACCAGTGTTCATTTATCAAAACAAGAAATATGAGTTTTATTAATAAACTTGCATCCAGGCTGATTAATAAATAGGTTAAAAAGCAGATACACGTGCCCATATGAGCAAAGTTCATCGAAATTTTGGCGTATGTAAGTTGACTCTTCACCAATTTTGGATTGAACTTGTAGAAGTTCATAGGAAAATCCTTTGTTCTTTTGAAAGAGTTAAGCCAGCCACAGATCTCTAGATACATGCATGCTCAGCCAAACCTAAGGAACATTGAATGTCCCCTAAAATAATTTGACAAATACTCTGCCACTGAAAAAGGTTTGAGCTTATCGTAACAGGATCCCTTCAAATTCTCCTCTCTCTCAATACATGCATGCTCAGCCAAACCGATGGAACATTGAGTGCCATAACCATAATACGACAAATGCTCTGCTCATGTGTTTGGCTGAAAGAAGGTGCGAGCTTGATGTATTAATACCAATATAAGTATATAGGACCTAAGTATTCCTAATCAATAAATCATATACATTACCACCAACTTCAATGAAATAATTGTACAAACTTTATTAACCCAAAAATACAAAATTAAAACATGCAATAAAATCCACAAGAACGGAGATGTGGCGATGATCACCAGTATTCAGATGCACAACAGGCATTTCACAATGCACAAGTTTACAATAATCAGGAGTAACCAATTTTAGCTGTAAACAATCACCCACCCGGGTGTTGCACGATACCAAAATTTCCAAAAAATAGTAGTACAAGACCACCACCACAGCACCCCAAAGTACATTTCGCCGTCGCTTCCTCCAGGGGGTGTCACACCCTCTGGAGGAAGCAACATGTTTGGCCAAAACAACAAAAATTGAGAACCCCAAACTATAATGTTCTACCCATGTTTGTGGCTATGCTCTCTGTACAAAGGCCCTTGTGTAGCCAAAATATATAGCAATACACTGCCCATAGATTTGAACTAGATAAGGTCCAGTAGTCAAATTCAACATCTTCAAGCTATCACAAATGCCATTTTTTTTCAAATCCATATATATATATATAAAATTCATCAAATATTTGCATATTTAGATGATCAGGAGATCTCATCATCTTCTTGTTTCACACAAATACAAATATAATAATTTTTTATTTATTTAGCGCACACAGATTACGCAGTAAAACCGTCCCTGTCCCCAATGGGGCTCACAATCTAATCAACCTACCGTTAGATGTTTTGGAGTGTGGGAGGAAACTTTTTTTTCAAATCCATAATTTTTTTAAATATAAAATTCATCAAATATTTGCATCTATTATTCTTTAGACGATGAGGAAATCTCATCATCTTCTTGTTTTACACAAAACGCAATTTTTTTAAAAAATACATAATTTTTAAAAAATAAATAATTAAACACCTGCGTGCATTATTCCTTACACGAGCAGGAAATCTTATGCTTTACCGCCTAAAATTGGGCTATTTCATTTATATTGTACAGATCTAAATTCGGCAAAAGGTGCATTTTTCACTGTCACATTCCTTTCTGGATTCCGTCTCTAGACAGACAAAAGAAAGACACTAGTGTGGAAATTCTCAACGCACGTCCGGACTAAGAGAGACGTTCGCAAGTAAAAGAAGAAGAAAAAATAAAAGTAATAATAACAGCGTTATAGCGTTTCGAGGAGGAACTGGGGATTTCGGGCTAAATGTTACTTTCAGCACAGCTCGTAATTACAATCATTTCCTAACAGAGAGTCCTATTGGAGGCTACTGACCTTCAAACCTCCTCTGAGCTGTTCCTAATGAGCTGGTTGAGTGATACAGGCAACCACGTCAGCGCTGGAATAATCTCTGCTAAATGTCCCAGTATGTTTCGGAGTCATTACTCAGACCCAGGGGTATACGCACCTGCATTCCTCCAGCTAACAGGCTGCACATACACAAAGCAGATTTCACAGAGCTATTAACCCCGCTGCATCTGGGTAAAATTCTATATCATCGGCTCGAAGGTATCAGTATAGGCAGCTCCGAGAATGCTCTACCGTTTTCAGCTCAGAGGAGAGCTAATTTGCATACAAGATCTGGATTTCTTCAATGTGATCCACCACCGTCTCAGATCAAAGAGAAATATTCACAACTCTTCTGTCTTAACTACGTTCACGATTATGGATTTATTTTTTAAAAGAATTTAGCTTTACCATTGCCAGAGGAGAAAATGAGTACAGTTACATAATGGCACAACAGTAGGAGCACCTACACAACTAAGGTTATCACTTTTTCCCCATTTTTCGTGTGTAGATAGATTCGCAAAAATTTTGTCATTTAAGCACAGTATTTGAATACATTTTTCTTGGCTGGTTTTAGAAGTTGAATGGTTTTGCAACAATCTTTTTTCAAAAATTGTAATTCAGTGCAGAGAACTTGACAAAAAGGATGCTAATACGACAATAAAAAGTTGCTCATGGGCCAAAAATTTATGAAAATGGATTAGAAGTTACCAGCGTTACAATAAATAAGGCACATTTATATCCAACGGAGATCAAGAGTTGTGTAGGAGATGCCAATTTTGATAACGTTCCCCAACAGTGTTTTAAGCAGGCTGACAATAATGTGACATTTGTAGTCTGAGAAGAGGATTAAGATGGGTGGAATAAATATGCTAAATAACATACAGCCAAATCATTGGCCACCACTCCCCCCAGATCAATTTGGTGTCCTGGGGGAAGTGACCCCCGTAATTTTAAATGTGAAATTGTGTATTTCAGTCCAGAGGTGGGTTTTTATGGGGGTGTTCTGTCTCCCCTCATATCTAATATTGGATATTTTATATAAAAATTTCCAGGTTGTGCAAGCAGATTTTGAAAACATCCAATTGATCAGGGGCCCAATGACAAATAGGAGGCGTTTTATTTACGTATTTGTGAGACACCTGCGTTCAGACCTCTACTATCAGATCCGTTAGTCTTTCGTTATTATCATTTTAGTGACGGAATTTATTAAAGACTCCCTTGATTTGAATAGACTTACAATGGCTTCTGTTAGAGTACCCTTTGCCCCTCTTCCATTACTCGAGGCTCCGGTTCAATTTTCTGCTCCATTAATGGAAGCACTAAGGGAAGTGATGCAAGCGGTTACTAACGGAAGCCATTAGAAGTCCATTGAAATCAAAGAACATTTTAACGGATCCATTAGTCTTCCATTATTATCGTTCTAGTGATGGAAGATAATAACATGGTACAAACGGCTACTAACGGAAGCCATTAAGGGGGCGAAAAGACGTAGCAGCCGTGATGTGGCTGGGACGCTTCAATTAAGGAATTGTGACGATTATTCAGAATAAAATGGTTATTTAGTTACAGTTTCATATACTGTTAACATGAAACTGTCGCTAAATAATAATTAGTTATGAATTATGTGACTGGCCGCATCACAACTGCATCACGGCCGCGTCCTAGCTATCAATTTCCGGTTGAAAAAAGACACATGTCCATCAAGTTCAACCAGGGAAGGGAAGGCATTGGATGAGGAAGGGATTTAGGGGAATCAATTCTATATAACATAACCATCAATGTTATTTAGGTGTAAAAAGGCATCTGGACCCTTCTTGAAGCTCTCTGCTGTCCCTGCTGTGACCAGCACCTGAGGCAGGCTATTCCACAGATTCTCATAGTAGAAAAGCCCTGTCGCCTCTGGTGATTAAACCTTGTTTTCTCCAGACGGAGACAGTGCCCCCTTGTCTTCCGATTTGATTTAATCTGGAACAACTTTCCACCACATTTTTTTGTATGGACCATTCATATAAATTAATCGTGTCCCCTTGTAGTCTCTTTTTTCCATACTAAATAAATCTTTGATTTTAGCAGAGTTCTGAAATAAAACTAACTGATAACAGGTCCTCTTTAAGTGCTTTGGATTCATTATACCAGGATCTATAAGATGCTTAGTCTAAACTCCCTATAGATATCAGAATTTTTCTTGCTCTATTTACGTGCATTGTATCTACACAAGTTTTTTCCTTTTTCTGAGGAAACAGTAAAGCTTGACCACCTAAACACTCACAAAAAGGACCCCACTTTCCGGGGGATACTTCTGCTTTGCCACTGCAGGTCAAAACTTAGATGGGTCACTTAAACCCCTAGACTTAGTGAGTAATGTGCTACCGGCCTTGGTGACACGGCGGGGGTTTGAACGTGACTTTCCTCAGCTAGGACGGCTCTCATGTTACACTTCACCAGGGAGGTGATAAATGATGGCTTGTTAGCAGTCCTATGAACAGAATATTTACAAAGTGCTGTGGATGACGCAGGAAAGCTCTTGGCATCTGCTTGTGATACTTATTCTTCGTCCGGCAGGGGAATTTAGCAATGAAGGGAGGGAGAACATTGAAGTCACACCAGAGATTACAATTTAAAGTTGAAAAAGAAAAATGAGCAACGACCTTATATAGTAAAAAAAAAAAAAAAAAAAAAAAAAAAATTGTAAAAAGATCTTCTCTTACGACTTACTATGTGCTCTAACTCTGTGTGATCAGCACAGCTACACACATGGCATACATTAAAATAGTTTCATATATAATAAAAATGATGGGATCCTACAATTTCAAAATACATTATATTAGTAAAACTTTACAAAAACTTCCTGAAGCACTCAAAGATCAGAATATTTTTTTTTCTCCAAATTTTCTGTAATAGTGTTATAAAGTTTCATTCATTTCATGACAAATAAAATTTATTGAAAAAAGAATTATTTTTAATTATATCTATGTACTGGCATAACATTTCTAATTTTTAATTTTTAGCTCAGCTATAATGTATTGGCAAAACGCAATGACAAGTATGGGTTATCACGATCTATCCGCTGTGCATGTGAATTATTAAAGTTGATTTCCCACAAATATATGGAAGGTGGGGATCCACAGCTTGGAGAAGTACATGGGAACCTGGTCATGAGTGGCTTTCTACCATCTCTCTCAATTACAGTCATTGGGAAATAGAAACATGGCTGAGCAAGTCAACTCCAATGATCAACTAGGTTACGGAGGCGATCGACTAGAAAACCCTACAATACTACACAAAGTATTAAAAGCATTGATTATGATACCTCTTCTAACTCTACAGCCAACAGAATGGGCAGGAAGAAACAATAAATGCTATGCCTAGGAATACAGACATGGCCAAGCGAGACAACTATAATGGTCAACTAGGTTATGGAGGTGATCAACTAGAAAAGCCCTTAATAATACACAAAAGTCTTAAAAACGTTGATTACAATACCTCGTCTAACTCTACAGCTAACAGTATGGGCAGGAAGACACAATATATGCTGCTTTGTCTCTGAATACAGACATGGCCAAGCGAGACAACATCAATGGTCAACTAGGTTATGAAAATGATCAACTAGAAAACCCTACAATACTACACAGTATTAAAAGCGTTGACTAAGATACCTCTAACTCTACAGGCAACAGAATGGGCAGGAACAAACAATAAAGCTGAGGAAAGTCACGTTCAAACCAAGGCCGGTAGCACATTACTCACCAAGTCTAAAAGGGTTTAAGTAACACCGTCTAAAGTCTTGACCTGCAGTGGCAAAACAGTATCCCCTGGACAGTGGGGCCCTTTTTGTGGGTGGTTAGGTGGTCAAGCTTTACAGAGTACAGATATGGCCATGAAAGACAGCTCCAATGGTCAACTAGGTTATGGAGATGATCAACTAGAAAACCCATGTTGATTATGATACCTCGTCTAACTCTACAGCCAACAGAATGGACAGGAAGAAACAATATTTGCTTCTAAGTCTCTGAATGGGAGACAGCTTGATGTGGCATAAACCTTCTTCCTTGCTTTGAAGACCAACATATTAGTCTGGAGCTCCTGGGTTTATCTCCAAGTAATTGTTATGAGCAATTAATGCAATATGATCAATAATGAACACTTTTAGTTAAAGTGGAGCATTGCAGCTACACCCCGTATAAAAAGAAAACAATAGACAAACATATGTCATGGGAAAATCTGATATAAGGCCCTGGTGGACCACATCAAAACCTTATGGAGCTGCCAACAACAACCAACTTTTAATAAGGTAGTGTTTTAATCACTAGTGCCTGGTGCCAGTATGCTGCAGGAAAGCCCTATAATATAATCCACCAGAGATGGCATGGAGCTGCGAAGTTAGAAAACGGGACTGTCAAAGGTTATTTGCATCATCGTCATACAAGTGCGATAAAAAAGGGCAAGAGATGGTAAAGATTAGCAGGCTGTAGTCATTGTGAAAAAGAATAGGGCTGCGTAGTACAGTATGGACACAGGACAGGAAACAGATAAAAAACCAAGATTAGTTTTTAACATGAAACTACTAACAAGCCTCAGCTTCACGTAACAAAATTCTCAAGGACTTCAGGGACTCCCGGAATAGGATGTGGCTAGAACAATACTCAAGGCTTGAAGAAACTCTGCATTGAACCTGGGTTTGTTAAGTAATGAGATAAATTTCTGGCTCCAAAGTTATGGTCTGAAAATGTTTTGGTGACTAAGCATTAACAATTTGACCTGTACAAGCGAATACCCAATGGGAGACAAAGCTGTCTCTGTGCTTCGAGGAGGAGAAAAAAAATAAAAAAAAACGTTTTATGTTTGCGAGCACAGGAAATCCTTACTTGACTTGAGCAGGTTTATGCATACTGATGCACAACAAGGAACATGAATATAGCACTGTGTTATGGATGTTTGGCTTTCCGCTGTCAAACCAGCAGGTCATCAAATGAAAGTGTCAGAAGATTGTGCTGCTTAATAAACCGCAACTTCAAAAGAGTTTTGCACTTTGCAAAAATAAAAAAAATTTAAAAAAAAGTGGTGTTGGAATTTCTCTAAAGGCCTGAGCCGCCAACCCTGGACCCAGGGACTATAGAAAGGTTTCATTTTAAGAGCACGATCTGAATATTTTCATATGTAGTTAAAGGGGTTGTCCAAGTGGCAGATTTACATATGATTCCTTTAGTTCCAGATATCAGGTGTCCCTAAATAGCGAAGTGATGCCGATGATTCTCCCAGACCAATTGTTAAAATAAAAAATTTGTTTCACTAAGGAACAGGGGAGAAGTGGGATGCTCAAACACAATTCTCTTCATGCTCTATAATGCATGAGCGTCCACAGGATGCCAATACGATATAACGCTATGGCAGAGAAGATTCTAAATCTTCAGAAGCCATGTGAACGAGTAAGAGCATGCCTGTCCACTTCAAGTTTATAGAGATGGACACACTTGTGGCCAATATACTAACAACTTTCCTGAAATATTTAAAAAGAATGGTCCTAAGAGAAACTTCTAAAAGCAATGGCCTCTGGGGTTGAGCTAATTGTCCCATGTCCTATTCTAGATTTCGTCAGTAAAACACTGATTTTGATAGTAAAAGTTATACACAGCCAGGACTCTCTACTCTATGTCGTAGTGGAGGGTTGCAAACAAGCTACCCTAAATAACAGGGTGTAAGAACAGGGGTTGTCTTCATGAGAAAAGCCCTTAAAAACTCTTACTTGCCAAATATGGTTCTCCAACAAAGCAACATGTAAATGAAACAAATACAAATAGTCTTGTCTAAATTTCCCTTAATGTATTGTTGTCTGATTGTTTGTAGCCTGTTGTCATGGAGACTCATAATACACAGGACAATAACTTTTTTTTAATTTGTAGCGAGATGCACTTGCTTGAAAAAGTGGATAAAACCTTAAAATATGCAAATAAATTCAACATCAGTTTAGAAAAAATGAACCCTTCGTTTTTTATTTCTGATAAATGGGTTGTCGTGATAAACAGCGGTGCAATGTCTTTGTGAACAAAGGCCGGTCTCCTCCCTTTCTCCATTGCACTGGAGTTTTTGGTAGCCATTACTAAGCATTCTAATGTTTGTGTATCATGGAAGCCAATGTAAGCCATCCATGTCACGGCACGTTTGATGCCGTTGACAGGCACAGGGAAGATGGATACAAAGCAGAAAGGAATAATGGAGTAAGGTCAAAAAATTGTTCAGATCTTCTGCCAGGACTATGTGCAGTCAATGGGAAATGACATTTCTGTTTGCTTGTTCACAGTTGGCTATGACCCATAATTGGCTGGTAACCCCACCCTGCTGCCAGTGGAGTTATGTCGAAAGAAGGAACCAATTTTTATAATTGTGGTGTAATTAAAGAACCAAGCCGTCATATTAACGAACCATCAGGATGAAGAACTTCAAGAACAATAAGAAGACTTATTTAATTTCAGTCATCAGTTCCCTACCCCCCCCCCCCCTTATTATTGCATTTTGCTATACAAGATTTGAGCATCGGATCTAAATAAAGTTATTTTGAATCTATTCTTATTTTCATGATGTCCATCAGTTAACTCTTCATGGATACATTTTACTTCACAGACGTCTTAATTTTCAGGTCCATATTACAGTCCCTGTGACTCCAATAAAATAAAACTTGTGACATCTTCATGTTGATGGTAGTCATAGAAACTGTACCATTACGTCTTACACAATCTATGACAAGTCCAGGAGATCACGGATGACTGTGTTTTCCTGGAAATTGTTCAATACGCCACCTTCTTCCTTAGGCCATTCTGGAAAACGCTGAATTCAATGACCTAATCAACACAATGTTATAAGAGGAAAATAATAAAATATAGCTGTGCTAGGGTAATGGACGGAGTTATAGTAAATTTATGGCTTTTTAGGTTAAGAACAACAGGATATGTCTAAAATTACTTAGTCATTTTTGGGCCCCATGTACAGAAATGTTTTTTCTTCAGGGTCCAAATGGTACGCAAATTAATTTCAATGGGCGCATGCACATCACCGATTCCTCTGGAGGTTGTATTAAAACTCGGAGCAGATCCAATTTGGACTTTCCCATGGAAGTCAATTAGGAACGTAAAAAATACAGAGTCCATCCATTGTTGCTATGACTACTCTCTAATGAAGAGGTCTAACACCTTCCTGTCAAGTAGTGGAGCCCTCTACCTGTCCTCCAATAAGGTCTCCTGGGTAACTTGCCGAGATGGCTGGATCCAGTTGAAGGTGGATAAATCGTTGTAGATACAGCTGCAAATTCACTTTAAGAACAAGCAGCTCCAATTTTCTCAAGGCACATGCCTCATTCTCAAACTAATAATTCAGTTCATAAATGTCACATTTTTCCATTTCTTGCCTTCTGAAGTCATACTGTAGGGTCGGCTCCGATTGAAGTTGTGAGCCAGCAGGTTGAGTCACATCAGCACTCGTTCCTTTCAAGAACTTTATCGGTTTGTGACACATGCTGGTAATGAGGGTGATCAACTTGCAAATGAGCGAGTCATGGATGCAATATTATTTTTGGACGCCAAATCAAATCTTCTAACACAATTAGGAGAAAGATGCCAAACTGGCGTAAAGTCACAAATACGTTTACATGGAGAAGTTTAAAGTGAGGTCAGTCTGAAATACGTAGGCTACACATCTCTGAATATAGTCTCAACTGACCTCAAGTACCCCCTACAATGTGTGTGTTGATTGTTGTTTCAAGTTTGTTAGCCAACAGATAGGTTAGAAATGTTTAGGGATGGGACCCCAACAATTGTGAGTGGAGTGTTTGGTGTGAAGCTGGAATGTCTCTGACAGTCCCTAAGAGTCTCAATCTTACTTACAACATTTAGTTTTGGAAGCTCCATTTTCACTAGTGACCCCTCTATTTTGGACCATGATTGATAACTAAAGTGCCAAAACCAAAATGAATCCAGTAGATCAGGTGCCCACTCCTCCTGGACACCGAGAGGTCTATGACACATCCTGGGAAAGTTGTTGAGTAAGCCTCAATGGAATAATAGTGTGCACACTTGATGGTCACTTGAAACACAGCAGCCGAGATCCATCTTTTTTAATTTCGGGAGGCAGGGGTGAAGGATAAAAAAAAAAGTAATTATACGTAACCTGCTCTGGCTCTCAGTTCCTGCGTTGCTCTGGTACTTATGGTTACCTGACAAAAGTTTCTGGTGGTTCAAGGGACCTGTTTTGGCCAATGAGTGGGCTCCCCGGACCTGGGGACAACATAGCAAGTGAAATCCCATGGTCCAAGGAGGCCACTCATTGGCCAAAGCAGGTCTTGTGACCTCCTGGAACTTGTGGTGGTATGCTGGGCCATAGCAATATGAGAAACAGAGCAGGTTATGGCTATGGGAAGTAAGAGGAATCATATTTCAATACATCCTGATCCTTGGATGAGCCCCAAGTCAACATACATTCCCTCCTGTATCATTTTCCTAAAAATACCCCTTCAAGAATCAAAAATACAGTTGAAATCTCACACAACTATTTTTAACATGAAGTCATGATGTTGAGTGGCTTCCTCCTTGGTCAAAATCGCTATCTTTATACCAGTGAAGCTGCAGTATGAAATAAGTGCCTTACGGCTGCACTCATCATGGAGTCATTAGGGACCGACATGAATGATGACATCAGCCCAGCTGTTATGAGTGGTGCCAAGAACACAAAGTTACTAGATTTGCTTCCTCGCCGCTGATTCCATTAAACACGGTAGGGTAAGGGGCATGTTACAGCACGACTTTAAGGTTTTTGCGTAGAAACAAAGTTGTCCGAGTTGTTTTCAAGCTGATACTGAGTAATGACATATCATCTGATCGCTGCATGATTCTGAGACTTGCATGCCCCAGGATGAGGGGAAGGGTGTTTACAGTATAAAGCGTACTCCAGTAATCACAAGAGGGTGACAAACTGGCTCCTCATAGTAGCAGTGTTATGTGCTCAACAATACTTAAAGGGGTACACACGTATTTTAGCAAATAGCTACTGGTAAATACTGAAGAGCCCCATCTTGCACCGCATCCTTTGGTGTAATATGGAAGAGTAAGATCATATATCCAGTTAGAAGGACAGGCATAGGTAGTAGAGACCTGGGCAACATCGGAATGAAACAAGACTGAATCAGCGAGGTTACAGATTACACAGAGTTCTATGAAGCCAGGAGGGGGAGCAGTGAGTCACAGCGGCTAGGTCACAGTGGCTTAGTGGTTAGCATTACAGCCTTGCTGTGATGGCACCTGGGTTTAAGTCCCAGGGCCAACATCTGCAAAGAGTTTGTATGTTCTCTCCAGGTTTGTGTGGGTTTCCACCGGTTTCCTCCCACACTCCAAAACATACTGGTAGGTTGATTAGATTGTGAGCCCCATTGGGGACAGGGACTGATTTGGCAAACTCTGTGCAGCGCTGCGTAATCTGTAGGCACTATATAAATAAAGGAATTATTTTCATTTTTATTATCTCCTCCCTTCAACTTTGAGGCAACAGCAAACTCACGGACAGAAACTGAAACAACGAAAGCTGCGCAAAAATAAAGAAACAAGTTACAAAATGACTAGAAACAGCGATACTGCTCATATACACAAACTAAACTTTTGATTTTAGGAAAGTTTGTTAAAAGTTGATGGGCCCAGTTAAATTGTTAACTGGCTTTGTCAGAAAAAAGATATTAGCTCTAAAATTATCATCATCTTTCAGAATTATTTTAATGAATTATTTTGTATTTATCATTTAAAGGATTAATGTCACACGCATGAATGATACAGGACAAGAAAAGTCCCTACTTTACCCACTGGAGACGTTCCAGAGCTGAGATGTTTACACATGCCAATGCACAGAACTCAGATCTATCCTAGGAGGAACTGCCCATATAAAAATAACAGGCTCCTTCCTACCACATCAGGTTATTTTTTAACACCCATGGGTATTAGACCTGCCAATGCATGTGCGTCACCTCGAATAAGAACACTGAAAATTTCCAAGAACAAATCACCACCAAGCAACAGGCCTGACAGCATCAACTCCCATAGCTCCGGGAACACAATATGCCAGAAGCCTGCAATCTACGGATACAATGCAAACTATTCCAAATTAGTGCTGCTAACTAACATTCACTTCACTGCAGCCCTCAGAATAAATATACTGCTGACCTTGCACAAGTAAATCACATGGACGCCAGATATTTGGCGTAATACCCAGCCCATAAATTCACCAGCAACTAGTGACATCATTGACATCATGGAATCCAATGCTTACTAGGAAATTATGAACCTCTAGAGGGTAAATGTTCCTTAATTAATACAACAAATTTTGCTAAATAGTCTGTATGACATAGAATTTCTTATGGATGCAGATAAAAATTTTTTTTTTTTTTTTTTTTAAAAAGCATCTGTAGATTCTAGAGAAAACAATATGTGGGATCATTCTGCCTCCCGAAACTAAAAATGAATCAATAGGAAAACAGCTGGATAGTGAAACTACTTCTATTTACCCAAAAAGGTGTAAAAAAAACTTGACAGCACACTCCCTAATCTCAGGGAGGGTAGCAGTAAATTGTCCTGGTCCATAAGGGGCATGGATTATGAAGACCCAACTCCTCAAAAGCAATGGGTCCATCTGGTTTAGGGATGAAAGTTGGAAACTTGTGGGGTTATGGCCAGAACATATGGCCAGCATATCCCAACACCACTTCAAATCCCTTTAACAACCTGGAGTTTAAGCCCCGGTCACCTTTTTCTTTCTTTACTGTTAAGGACTTTTTGGAGGACTTTTTCCAAGGCTGGATGCTCTTCAACTAAGATTTCCAGTAGGATCACATCTTCTTTTCTTATGTCAAAGGGAACCTGTCATCAGGTTTTTATCCAGAAACATAATATCAGGTTAAAAACTTCTCTAACGCAGACGAGAAGAAAATGACATTTGAATTCTACCTGGTTCAATGCAAAATATGTAACCTAGTCATGGTGTTAGTTTATCGTCCAGGTCCAGGTCCTAAAGTCCCTCCTTGCATCTCCCACTAACCTCTTCCCTTCTTTTCATATAGTTGCCCAGCACTGAATTTGTGGGAGGAAACTTATAATGGCCGTGCATGCATTCAGTTTAAAGGGGTTGTCCTCTTTCAGCAAATAATCTAGCAGCAAATAATAGATCACTGCTTGCTGTCATTCAAGAGGAGGTCCCATCGTTTCAACAGGAAGCTTCAGTGTTTACTTCCTGTGGATAGAAATCTGTCCCCGGTCATGTGATGTCACACAGGAGCGTTACACGGCTTGTTACAGTATTCAGAGCTGTGTAATATAACGAGCCATGCACCTGTGTGACATCACATGATCTGGGAAAGATTTCTATCCACAGGAAGTAAACACTGAAGCTTCCTGTTGAAACAATGAAACCTCCTCTTGAAGACAGCAAGCAGAGATCTAGAAAACGGTGAGGAATTGATGCAGAAAGTATATTAGGAGGTTACGTGCCTTGCCACTAAAAGTTATGTCATGGATATGGCGGTGAGCAACATATGTCTGTGGGTGATGAAGGTTGTCATGTCCTCCCGGAGCATTAATAAGTGCGACCACGGTGAGCGGTCAGATTCCAGCCGTCGTTCCTTCTAATGAAATGGACCCTCCCTTCTGTCACAACATTTGATTATCATGTCAAGTCCCATGTAAACACTGCCAGCCCGGTGGTTAAGAAAGTACACAGAAGTTGAAGCATATGGAGAAAACACTCAGTTCAGCTGACCGAGCCTCTGTTGAAAGAAGGAATAGTTCATTAGCGGTTAGTGCACAGCGCAAGCAATATCCTGAGTGAAGTCCAAGTGTAGACAGCTTAGAAACACCATTGGACGAGCGTGCGGATTATATGCCAACGCTGCTACTTTAATCCAGAACATGAAGTTACTAACAAACACCATTACACACAATTTTAAAATGAAAACCAGCAAGGCCGGGGTGTTCCAGAATGGTTGTTGCTTCCATGTGAAACAAGGACATTTTATTAGCGATGATGAAACTAAGCAAGTTTTACTTTACATCCTGAACTTTCCCTGAGCCAATAACTAAAAAAATGAGGAATGTAACAGGACTTTTTATGAAAAAACTTCAATAAAAGCAACGGCCCGTAGGGTTTCCCCCGATAGGACTTGGTTAAGAATGACCATGGAATTTTGCAACTAACTGGTGCCTGGGATGAAATGGTGGGACTTTGCCTGAGGTGAGGTCATGTGCGGTGTCACCTCAGTTTTTTATTTCTTTGTGTTTAATGATATGTATATGTGTGTTTTATTTTCCTATAGCCCCTCCCCGAATACTATGAAACAGCAGCAAAGTTTGCCTCAATGTGCTGCTAAATGTCCAGACATTAGGATCAACTGGTTGGAACTTTCTTTTTGTTTTTCAAAACTAAGCTAACTGGAGCCTAACAATTGACACCGATACCTCCTCCCCGCCCGTCCCCTTCCACAAACCCTCCAAACTCTTTTGACCTAATGTTGGCTTTGTTAACCCTAATTCAGGATTCTGTTTTAAAGGAAACTTACCAGGAGAAATCTACTAACAGAACTAGATCTGTTGGTAAATTCCTCCTGCCTGCCTCTGCCCTAATCTGTAATTTAATAACCCTGGAACCTAACGTAGCTTGTAAAAAACTTTTTAGTAATATGTAAATTTACTCCAAAGGCTACTGGGGTGTGTACTAGCCTGGCCATGCACTTGGAGCTAAGGTTATTCCACACCTCAGTTAATTTACATATTACAAAAATAACATTTTTTAACAAGTTAGTTTAGGTTCCAGGATTATTACATTACAGATTAGAGCAGGAGGGAGGAATCTACTATCTGCTATGTGATCTACTTCAGATAGCAGATACCTCATGGTAGTTTTTTTTTTTAGTATTCATAATTTAAAGAAAACCTGTTTATAAAAAACTGTAACAAAATTCTTAATTTTAAGGAATTCCCTTACAAAACCACACATGATAGTAGTCACCGACTAGATGCTTCCTCTATTTCAAGATAAGGTATTTAGGAGCTGCCAGGTCAACAGCTCCTGAAACCACATTAGCGAATAGTAAATCAGGGGCACATACTGTATATACAGCAGTAGATATTGGACTTCATGCTACCTTAACCCCTTCACAACTGTCATCATACGGCCATAGACAACCTGTTTTTCACATGCCTGGTTCAGGGATGAACCTAAAATCTCCGCTGCGGGAGGCGAGCCATCTCTACTTATACCTTCTCCAGTATACAGGACATATTTAAACTGAACTAAACCTCATTGTAAGTCATTCAATGCTAAAAAGTTCAGAAAAAAGCAGATACAGTTCAAATCAATAAATTGAAATCATCTGAACAGGACCCGTCCCCCTCCCTCCTTCCAGTTGTAATCTTTTGGCTCCAGACTAAGGCCAATGGGATAAGAGAATTACAGCAGCGGAATACTTTGTAACACTCCCTTGTTCTATCACGAATAGGATACGTTGTTGCGAACCTGTAAAAGAAATTGGAGAGGAGTTGAGCCGTTCCAGGAGCCTTTCCTCCTCCACTTTGTACTGGAGGATGCCGGATCCCAAGTTACAGTATAAGATAAACATATATAACCAGCCGAAGAAAGAAATAAAAGATCAAGTTTGTAGCAACTGGCAGGAACTGCTCCGAAAGAAAAGGAAATTGTTCCTTCACTTTGACAGCTGTTGATGTAGTGCACACGTGGGAAAGGTAGTGATTTCATGATAGATCTGTTCTTTGTCACTGGAAGCAGACGTACACAGGCAATGTAAATGGGCCAAGACGTGCTACTTAACCCCTTCCCTCCACCCACAGGCCGTAAGCCCCATTGTTGTGCATGGCCGCAGTAACCTAAGCTTTAGTTGCACATTTCACACCTATAGACGTATGGAGAAAGGGATTCGGACTTCATTCTTGGCATTTTGGGGTTTACTGCATGTATAGAAGTAAATTTCTGTTCCAGATGTCGATCGGCCGCGCCGCCGTGCCAGAAAGTGACTCAACATTCAACAAAACCGCGGTGCCCATATTTACTCTATGGAGCTTAAGCTGGCAATTTGTGGGAAATGCCATTCACGTTGCAATTAAATTACCTTTAACGAATCATGCCACACTTAAAAAGCAATTACAGTGCGTTTTTATAGGCAAACTTTTTCATCCTTGAAGCACCCGCTAGACCCCGGTAGGTTTATCACATGTAACGTATGGCAATTACAGAAAATAGAATTTACAATGACATTTACACACACGCACTTCATTACAGATGGAATCAATTTGCCATCCATCACAGAATCCATAATGTGAGAATACAGACAGCTAGTCGATGAAAACGTCCCGTCTCTATCGACGGACAATATTTTCAGACGTAGACTTCGCATTTCATGACGTTGCGCTTCGCCGCTGTGATTGGCTGGCTGGATGTGGCAGACGGAGCTGAATAGGATAACAATTTGCATGTAAGGTAAAAAGCTCCTGCATATTTTCCTTGCTAGAAATACAGAAGCAATAACTAAAATGGAATTTTGTGGGTAGCTCGAAAATCTAAACCGCTCTCCATAAAGTCAGTGCATAGGAAACTCGGATTTCCTGTAGTGAAATAAATGGATTGAAGATATTTGTGTCAATTTGGAAAATATTAACTTTATTTTCAGAGAGAGGGACATTGGTTATATATAGACATTTTTTGGATGTGTTTTCCCAGGGTAACTACACCCATTTCATTCGAGACTTGTAGAAGCAGCCAGGTACAGCTCTGTCTGAGAGCAGTGGGAAAAGATGAGATCTATCAGATAGAGTTCTACATGTTTCGGAGCGGGATTCTAGAATAAAATCCAGACAGGACTCCAAGGAGAGATGATGAGTCCTGATTACCACACCCACACACAGTGATTGACAGTTTGAGATCTGATTACCCCGCCCACACAAAGTGATTGACAGTGAGAGTACTGATTACCCCACCCACACACAGTGATTGACAGTGAGAGTCCTTATTACCCCGCCCACACAAAGTGATTGATAGTGAGAGTACCGACTACCCCACCCACACAGTGATTGACAGTGAGAGTACTGATTACCCCACCCACACACAGTGATTGACAGTGAGTCATTATTACCCCGCCCACACAAAGTGATTGATAGTGAGAGTACCGACTATCCCGCCCACACACAGTGATTGACAGTGAGAGTACTGATTACCCCGCCCACACACAGTGATTGACAGTTTCAGTCCTGATTACCCCACCCACTCATAGCAATTGACAGTGAAAGTCCTGATTACCCCAGATTCTGATTACAGATGAGGTTTAAATGCCTTAAAGTTACCAGAAAATCCCATTAATAATGGACAATGAGCTATTTCTACCGAATAACTTATCTTGGCTCTATCCATCCTATCAGCTCCTCTCTAACATGTAAGAATACACTGTACTACACTCCCTATCATCTTCCTATGATAAAGAACTAGGTTGGTACAAAATGGGAACATTTTTAGATTTATTGCAAAGCAAAAAAAAAAAAAAAAAAGGATTGCAATTTGTGGTTTGTGAATAGTCCCCACTGTAAATGTTTCCAATTTTAATTATCCGGATAAAACTTTTATCTCTACAGTAAGCAGTTGCCATACCAACCATTCCCGTAATTTCTTTAATGGCTTGCACTACTGAGGTATTTCCCTGTTGTTCCTTAAGATATCGCACACTACATCTAACGACTTGTAACACATCTATATGAAAGCACTGGCCACAGTGGAAAAAAAAATGAAATAAAAACACCATACAAGATCATTTGAAGCAAAGATGTAACAATTTTCTTGTCCATCTTCCTTCCTCCATAATATGGTGAATGGGGAGGCCTACATGGAGTGGTGTAAAGAGCATCATACTTCTTTCAATGATAATACATTTTTAGAATATAGTATAAGGTTGCAGAATTTTAAAAATACTAAAAATATATTCATTTTCTTTTTTTAATATATTATTTTTCTTTGTCAAAATGCAAATTTAATAGGTGTAAAGGGGTTGTATCAAGTTTTCACACTGATCAGTGAGGATATCCTAACCTTCCTGGTGTCCTAGATTTCTATTCAATTCTATTGCAGTGTCAAAAGCTGCTGAGCACTGTGCTCAGTTATCTCCAGCACTAGTATGTATTGTCTATGTGAGCACTGGAGATACCTGAGCGCTGTGCTCAGCAATTTCCAACATTGCCAGAATAGAGTGGAAGGATGTTTACTTGACCTGTAACTCCACCCATAAGTAAAAACTGGAACCCGTTAAATAGTTTTGCTGTGGGTCCTGTAATCAGATTACTATTGGGTCAATCATTTTAAAAATTAAAACAGATTTCAAAAACAAAACAAAAAAAAATTGTTAAAAAGAAGTGAAATTGAAAAATCCATGTAGTGGCAGACCTCCTATTATCACTGTCGGTCTCAGGACTGTCCTTATTGCACAATTACAGTAGCACAGGTCAATTTGGGAATAGTCGGGAATCTCCAGTGGAAGAAAGATGTGCTGATCATTTAAGGTCAAGCACAGAAGAAAATCCCAGTTTTCCAGCACTGAAGCGCAGGAAGCAAATGTTAAAACAATTAAGCCGGAATGAATTAGTCAGGTAGGGAGCAACGTCATTAGGACTTCCTGGATCTCTGCGATGAAGCATAATCATGGTAGAAAACAAACACCACGGTGTTCAGGGGGCTCCCAGACGTGGAAAATGACATTTTTATTCTTGGCGTGGAGTTATGTAGTATATCTTGGGACAGAACCAAAAAGAAAAGGAAAAGTTTCCATCTCGGCTTGTGCAATAAACAGCAATGGAGAAATGAAATGAAGATAAAATTGCGTCAATGCGAGGCTCCTATTCTAAGGTCCAGTTCACATTTGTATTACTGGGTCTCTATCCAATTTTACAGTGTTAGGCGAAAGTAGCATAATAAAGCCAATTTGGGGTACTTAAAATTGATTATGCCCCAACATCCTGAAATTCATTACAAACAGAAGCCTTAAAGGGGTTGTACCAACTTTGCCCTCAAAGGATAGGGGATAACAATCTGATTGTTGGGGCTCCAATCCATTATGAGGATATGACCCTCAGCAATCTGGATAATGGGGGTCCTGTTCTTAATGATGGGTGGAGAGGTAGGACATGCATGCAGGAGCGTAGGGAATGGTCAGTTATCTCTGGAGATAGATAAGCGCTATGCTTGGCAATTTCCAACACTCCCATACAATCCATGTACAATACCATACAATGAATGGTATAATTGACCTGTTGCTCCACCCATTAGCAAGAACTGGTCCCAATCTTGTGATCAGTCGGGCCCTCACCGATTAGCTTGTTATCCACTACCCCCTTTAAATTTTACGGATATTATGGATTCTGGTGGTTCAATTATCATCAATTAAAGGGCCATATAATGCCTTTACACTTATATATGTAACTAGCTGCTACAAGGATATCAATTGGAGGGGTGTTTGGAGGATTGATATCCCTGTAGCAGCTAGTTACAAATATACACATGGTGGAATTATCCTGAAAATCCACTTTGAAGTGATGTGAAAATTAGTTGTGTAAAGTCTCAAAGGCGGAGTTTAGCACTGAAGTCCTGTTCTATGACTTCAGCGCTAAACTCCGCCTTTGTGACTTTACACAATTAATTTGCACATCACTTCAAAGTGGATTTTCAGGATAATTCCACCATGCGGAGTCAGAACAGTGATCTGGAAGGTTTAAGTCTGTCTGATAAGGTCCTGGTAGTGACTTATTTGTAGGAAATATGTGTTGGACAGGATATGTGTATGGAGGTTCCTCAACTTCCCTCTGATAGCAGATGTCAAAATAGTATTGGGCTCTTTGGCTTCCACATGCTGATCCTTTCATTCAAGATAAGATAAAACACCTTCCCAATGACGATACATGCTCAGTCGATATGTTCTAGTCTCCGATTTGTAAACCTATATGGTGATTCGCTTTCTTAGACCGTGTGACATTGACTGTAATTATTTCTTAGCGTTAGATATGACGATTATCGGTTTATTATGTTATATGTGAGCCTTGGATTCCTATCTTTGTTTCATAGAGAGCAGGGTAACATCCAGCCCCCCTCTGGTATACAATGGTTATATATAGGGTGGCAGATGTACTGCATTAAAAGTCACTACATTCTAGAAGCATCACATTACAGTCACAGCCAATGAGAGGCCGGGGCCGGCCTGGCAAATTCTTGGGATTAAAATGTGTGAAATGTTAAATATCTATGTATTAAATGTACAGCCATGTACCAAGAAGAACATATGGACAATCTAACACCAAGGGAGAATCCCCATTTTCTTCAAGTAATTGACCTTTACAATAATGGTAGATATACAATATACATAATACACATTAAACATATGAATAAATAATAATGACTGGAATGGACTTACCAAAAATCTCCCCATTTTTGGCATATTCTGTCACAAGATAAAGCATGTTTTTGGTTTCCATAACCTTAAAAAGCAAATGAAAACATTTAGATATATAATAAAAAATGCAATAAAGTGGTATAAAAGGTTAGAATGGAACATCGGTTTTGTCTCATGTGCTACATATCAGGACAAACTGTCTTCATTGGGGGCACCGGCTTAGGTATCCCATCTAAAAGCCAAACTAGAGAGTCCTCCTACAGTCATTGATAGGTTAATGGAGGGGGCATGACCTATGGGACCCATACCAATCCGGATAATGAATACAAATAAGTAAGGTTTATTGCAATTCTACTTTGCAGTCATAAAAACAAAAAACTGTGCACCCTTTTTTTTCAGGACACCTACCATCATAAGAAGAAAAAATATCCCATATATAGGACAAACTCCTTATAAGGAAACTGTGACCTGTTTTTATACCACTAAATCACTACCCCCCCTCAGATAGGGTAGAATCCCCCTTCATATATTATATCTCACTTGTTTATCAATTAAAAAAAAAAAATCACATCATATGCAAATGAGCTGAGGACAGTCACTTTTTGCCTTAGCCGAGTCACTTTTAGTGGGGAGCATCATTTCAGGTGCCCCTGTCTTGGGCTTCGTGGTACCTAGGACCATGCTTTTGGTATCATATTGAAGATAAGAGTCTTTCAAATTGCATTAGGCTGTGTAGTAGGAGCTACAGAATGAGAGATACAGGCAGTTAAATACTTAGTTGGGAATGTGATCTGCAGATTAAGATACAGTTTCAGCCTTTGTATTTAACTACCAATATATCTCCACTTCTGAAATATAAGATTCTTCTCTTTAATATGACACCAGTAGCAAGTTTCTAGGTGCTACTGAACCAAAAGATAGGGATGTCTAAAATACCCTTAAACTGCAGGCTCGAAACTTGACTCATCTCAGTCAAAAAAGTGACTCTTCTCTGACCTTAGAGGATTTTTTTTTCTTTTTATAGGTAAACAGGCGAGATTTCACATGAAAGAGGGAATTGTTGAAAGAATGTTGCATCAGGGACTAGTAGTTCAGTGGGGCAAAACATCTTGTCAGAAATGACTCAAAAAATTGTATATTTTATAAGAATAATCCTGTAATATACATGACCCATTACATCTAAAAAGTAAAATAAAAAAGGGCTTAAAAAATTATATAAATTATTATAAAATTATTATATACTATATAAAATTCATCAGTTTTGTCAATCTGTAATAGTTGAAAGGTCTGGTCTGGTGATTTGGATCAATAGCTTTACTAAAAATTCACTATACGTTAATATTATTTCTAATACAGGTCAAAAAAGTTTAGTATTATTGTGATAATATTAGAAATACTAGAAGGCACCTAGTTGGAAACTTATCCAGATGACTCTCTCGTCCTGGAGGACTTGGAATATCCACATAACATGTTAACATCCCATTGATTTCAATGCAATTCTTCAGCCCTCCTGCAGGGGCGCTGCAGGAGAATTTTTATCATTACTTACGGTACATGTTTTCTATTCTATTCTCACCTGGTAAAGCTTGATAATGTGGGGATGATCCAGCATCTTCATTATTTGTACTTCTCTGTAGATTTTTTCCAAGTTTACAGCATCCAGCTGAGACTTGTCAATAATCTTTATTGCCACCTGCAGATTGGACAGAACACTGTGTGTTAGCCGTTTGACGGGATTGAAGCTTTATTTAATTCTAGCAGCATTACAAATCATTGCGCCTGCAAATGACACACGAAAATGGATAATTTCTTTCACGTGCACAAGACATTGCGACCATTGACATATAGAATAGAATTTGTCGATAGCAATTATCAAGCAGACTGACTGCCACCTCTGCCTAGTATGCCCCAACTCTCATAAAAACTTCTGGCTGCAATAATTTTAATCAGAATTATAAATGGCAAATTAATGGTGGGAACCGATTACACCCCTAGTGGATTATAATAGAGGCGGTTTGGGCGTTAGCATGAGGCCCAAGCCTTCTAGGGGGCCCATGGCCTCCCAAACCACCCACCAAAATTTATACTGAGAAGGACCTTCATCCATGAAATCTTCTTCCAATTTTTTCTGCTCTCAATACACATGTAGACAAGAGCCATTTCAGGACCTTTGAAGGTCCTCCAAAAGGTCCAAACACCGAAGATTGAAAGCAGACAGAAGGGACACGCGATCGGATTGTGGCGCATCGGCGCTGGCATGCACGTGACGGAAATCGGGGGCGTGGCCGAACGAAAACCCGACGAATTCGGAAAAACCGCCGCATTTAAAAAAAAAAAGTGTCGCGAGACTTGCACTTACCTTCACCAGGAATAGGCCGGTGAACTTGAGTGCATTTCGGCGGGCCTCGGGGAACTTCAGCGCAGCAGCGCCACCTGGTGGGCGTCGGAGGAACTACCTTAGTGAATCCCGGCCGGACTAGAATCCACCGCAGAGAACACGCCGCTGGATCGCGAATGTACCGGGTAAGTAAATCTGCCCCGTTCTCTATTCCCCAAGGAGCTTAAAGGGAACCGGTCATCAGAAAACAACAAAATTAACCATTGCCAGTATGTTGTAAACCAGATTAACACATGTTACTCATGTTTCTATCATGGCTCAATGTGATGGCATCATTCAGAAAACCAATCTTGAAGTGATATGAAAATTGGTTGTATTAAGTCATGGAGGCGGAGAGGTCAGCACTGAAGTCAAGCTCTCCTCACTTCAGAGTGAAGGAGATGTGGTTAGTGATGTGTCTGGATGCAGGACCATCAATTACAGTAAAGAAAGCATTCGGATGTGAGGAGAGCTTGACTTCAATGTTAAACTCTCCGCCTCTGTGACTTTATACAACTAAATTACATGTCACTTCAAAGTAGATTTTCTGGACAATGCCCCAATCTGCGCCATTGAAATTGACATGATCTAGAAGGTGTTCAGCAGCTTGATGACATACTGCTAGTGGTTTATTAGGTCAATTTCTGCTGACAGGTTCCCTTTAATTCTAGTACCATATATAGGAAGTAAATCTCAGACTTTCAGGGGTGACATCAGCTGCACATCAGCCTCTATATATTAAAATTACTGCCTCATCTTGCTATATGTGAGCTTCATAATGCTGCACAAACTCTGACAGCCACACATCAGGGTCTATATATTAAAAGGAGCACCTCCTCATGCTTTATGTGAGGCTCACAATGCTGAACCACCTCTGACAGCCAAACCTCAGGCTCTAAATATTAAAATAAATGCCACCTCTTGCTATATGGGAGCTTCACAATGCTGCCCATCAAGCTCTATATATTAAAATTACTGCCTCCTCTTACTTTATGTGAGCCTCAAAATGCTGCACCACCTCCAACCGCTGCACAGCAGTCTCTATAGCCTCTATTTATTAAAATGAGTGCCTCCTCTTGCTATATGTGAGCCTCACAATGCTGCCCAACCTCTAACAGCTACACATCAGACTCTATACCGTATATACTCGAGTATAAGCCGACCCGAGTATAAGCAGAGACCCCTAATTTCAACACAAAAAAACTGGGAAAACCTATTGACTCGAGTATAAGCCGAGGGTGGGAAATGCATTGGTTACAGCCTCCCAGTATATAGTCTGCCAGCCCCTGTAGCATACAGCCTGCCCAGCCCCTGTAGCATACAGCCTGCCCAGCCCCTGTAGTAGGAAAAAAAATAACATCTTTCCGACGTCCCCCATAGGTCCTCTTCTGTCTCAGACAGAAGAGGACCTATGGGTGACATCAGAAAGGTGAGTTTTGTCTTTATGTTTTTAGTTGACTCGAGTATAAGCCGAGTTAGGGGTTTTTGAGCACATATTTTGTGCTGAAAAACTAGGCTTATACTCGAGTATATAAGGTATATTAAAATGAGCGCCTCCTCATGCTATATGTGAGCCTCACAATGCTGCACCACTTCTAATAGTTGAATATCATCTTTTATATTGCCTCTATATTAAAATTAGTGCCTCCTCTTGCTATACGTGAGCCTTACAATTCTGCCCCACAGCCTCAGCTGTACATCATCCCCTATATTCCCTATATATTAATATAAGCGCCTCCTCTTGCTGTATATGATCCTGTCTGATCTTGCTCAGCATCATATGTGCTGGGGCTGCTCGGCGCAGTCACAATGAATAAAGCTGCTGACATTTCATGATTCAAGCTCTTTCTCAGAATTATATTCATCTCCTCCGGGATGCAGTGACAGCTGGCAGGGGAGCAGAGGGATTGCCACAGAGGCCGCCTGATTACTCCCGCACCCCACAGGATTCCTCTAGGATACACTTTTTATCCCTTAGCGAGTGGAGTTTTAACCCTTTGCTGACATTGAGTCCTAATTTGAGTCCTAAAAAGAATGATGCCTATGGTCCGGCTCAGTGTTTTTCCGGCATGCAAAGGATCAGAAGAATAAGCAGCTACCCCAACACTCATAGTCACACACTGCGTCCAATGTATAGCTGCAGAGCACCTGCCCTTATCCATGAATTTCCAAAACAATCCCATATTCCCTGAAGTGCGACCGACCACCAATCCATTCAAAAATTTCCAGGATTGCGGTAAGTGCACAGGATCAGTGGTCGGACCCTCAATTATTATACATCACCTATAGAACTCATTTTACCAGATCCTCATATGAGCCAAGTTTTGGACTGGTAAGATGTGGGGACGTGGGTGAAATGTAGTTAATATAATATGTCCGGACCATGACAACCCAAGATCTGCCTAGTAGACTGCTGGGATTTTGTCATCCCAAATAAAACCAAATAAAGGTGTTGAGCAATGTATGATTGGTGGGGGTCTGACTGCTGGGACCCCCAATGAGTGGCAGGTAGAGCCTATGTCCTGATGATCTATTCAATACTAAAGGAGTGTGAGAAATTGATGAGCACAGCGCTAGGGTATCTCCAGCACTCTCATTCACTGTCCATACCCGAGCGCAGTTCCCGTCAATTTCTGATGTTCCCAAAGTATTGAATAGAGTGACACGATGCATGTGATACACACCTGCCACTCCATTATTGAGAGTAGGACCACTACCCCTTCCGATGATATGTGGGGGGGTCCAACTGATCAGATTGTTTCCCCCTGTCCTGCAGGATAACAATTAGAACAATTTACAATGCATAAGGATTCCACATGCTTCAATGTTTTCCTCATGACATAAAACCAACTCCTCAGCTATCAGCAGATAAAAAGCTCATAGAATTAAAACGTTTATTAAACTCTTCAGGCGTTATTTGGGTTTCCAGCCATCAGCTAACAAGACAATCGGCGCCTCTGTGTTTCAGGCGCTGGCGGCGTTTAATCACAGGTTATCTGATGGATTTTAATAGAAACCAAAAAAAAAAAAAAAACTTAAATTTTTTTCTATCTTTTTTTTTTCATTCTCTATTTTTTTTTATAATTGTATTAACTGTTGTTTTAGAGGTTATGTAATATCTCCAGTCGCATGACTGAAGTCAACAGAGAGCAACCATCTCTTTGATGTCAGGCGCTCATTTCTGATATACGGGAGAGTTTAATAATAGTTTCTCTAGTTCCCGGTATTTTGTTTGTTTTTAGTCCATACTAAATTATTAGAATATGGATAATTGGTTGCCTAAATTTGAAAGTCATTTTTGTGAAACATCCACTGGTGGCAAAAATGGTGGAAAACTGATTAGGATGCACAAAGCTCCTTCCTGTCTATATGGTTTCTGTCTCTTTTTTTGCATTTTTTACGCAGCTTGTCGAGGCGGCATTATATAGTCTTGAATACAGTATAACATTGATACTCTACTTTATTATGACCATGGGCACATAAATTCAAAATGTTTGGCAACCACTATTCTGCTCCTAGTGATTATGTTGCTTGGTTTGGTTAACCTCGAAGCTAAGTGTAAGTCATACACATGTCCTGGACCAAACCATTAGAGGGGAGGTGTCTGTGACTTACAAAAGAAGGATTCAACAGCCGCTAAAGATGTCTAAGACCACCAATGGAGTCCACCGCCCCCAAAGAGCAGTCCACCGCCCCAAAGAGGAGTCAACAGGCACCTCAAAGAGGAGTCAACAGGCACCTCAAAGAGGAGTCAACAGGCACCTCAAAGAGGAGTCAACAGGCACCTCAAAGAGGAGTCAACAGGCACCTCAAAGAGGAGTCAACAGGCACCTCAAAGAGGAGTCAACAGGCACCTCAAAGAGGAGTCAACAGGCACCTCAAAGAGGAGTCAACAGGCACCTCAAAGAGGAGTCAACAGGCACCTCAAAGAGGAGTCAACAGGCACCTCAAAGAGGAGTCAACAGGCACCTCAAAGAGGAGTCAACAGGCACCTCAAAGAGGAGTCAACAGGCACCTCAAAGAGGAGTCAACAGGCACCTCAAAGAGGAGTCAACAGGCACCTCAAAGAGGAGTCAACAGGCACCTCAAAGAGGAGTCAACAGGCACCTCAAAGAGGAGTCAACAGGCACCACAAAGAGGAGTCAACAGGCACCACAAAGAGGAGTCAACAGGCACCACAAAGAGGAGTCAACAGGCACCACAAAGAGGAGTCAACCGCCACCAAAAGAGGAGTCAACCGCCACCAAAAGAGGAGTCAACCGCCACCATAGAAGTCAACAGGCACCAAAAAGAGTCTACAGCCGCCAAAAGGAGTCAACAGGTATGAAATAAACATTGGGGCCAACCAGGAGCAAAGCGGAGGTCGTTAGGTATACTGAATATACATGCCTACTGTATAGTCAAACAATGTCTTCTGGGTGGAGGGTCCTAAGCTTAAGCTGCCCATAGACATTAGACGTGTGTCAGCTGAATCCACCATCTGTACAGTGGATTAGATTCAACTGGAGGATTCTTTGCTTTCCAGGAAAGTCTATCTTCCTCCTTTCTCCCATCCGGCACACATACAGTATGCGGTAAAGCTGATCATACATGTAATAATTGAGGCTGAACAAAGTTGAGAGCTAAAAAGTGTATGTCCAGGATATAACAAATTCAACCATGGATAAACGGCATGAATGGGTCCCAACAATCAAACCACAATATAAATGTTTTTAACATACGTTTACAATAAATAAAGGTTGACATGGAGCGTCACGTTCAGATGATACAACCCATTTTCCTGCAAGCTGTACGCAGCCATAATGATCAGTTTGTCATCCTGAATTCCAGAATTATCGCAAGGGGCTACATGCATGACTCAGCCACTGTATGAGCACAGCGAGTCCTCAATATCATAAAAGCCTCCAATAAACAGACAGAAAATCTAATAATGACCCGCGTCTCATATTTTGTAGTAACCCACAAGCTGAGTCAGACCCTACGAGAACCTAATTTGCTAGTTGCAAATGTTGTTATATAAAATGTAATGAACCCCTGATATGTCCTTATTATTTAGGTGAAGAGACAGAGAACAAAACATTGGCTATTGGGTATTTTTGCACAAGAAAAACAGCTAATTTTTTCGTAGTCTGTTCCCTCGTTGTGGCTTCATCTTATTTTGAAGGTTGGCTCCCGTTTCCTACCTTTCACGCCATGTTCCTGGTTATTCATTGTCTCGAGGACTGAAGACAGAATGATTTTGTTCTTGGCACACACATACATTGTATACACAGCTATTTTATGCTCAATTCTTTATTATCCTGACAGCTACCATCCAATGCCGCTATCCGTCTACCCTGGCATGCCCATCCATATCTGCTACAACTCAAGTGTCATCTGGCTTCCAGTTCTGCTATTAAAGGCCTGTCGTTACCAATCATTCCTCACAGAACAGAGTAAACCATCTCAGATTGCCACAAAAATCAATAAAATCTTTCTGTGTTGTCTACAAGTCAAGGGATATTGTCAAGGTAAATTGCTGTATATATCATGGAACAGATGACCCCCTATGGACTGCGCCATCATGCAACTTTATAAAAAAAGGGTTTACACAATAAATGGGATTTCTTAAAGCCAAATATAAAAAATAATACGCAAAAATATTAAGAGAAGCAAGAGTAACCTAGAGAAGCATTAGATTGTGTCCTCATAAAAGGATTAAAGGAAACCTACCATTTAATTTCATACATTATGAACCAAACATACCCTGAGAATACTGTAGCTACACTGAGGCAGAGACATCTTGTTTAATCCCTAAACTGAGTGGTTTTGCTAAAAAAAAAAACAATTATAAAATTATGCTAATGTCTGCAGGGAGGAGCTGTACAGGAGCACAAAGGTGGGGGCTGAGAGCTGAGGAGTTTGCAGTATAGACAAGTCACATGTTGCTGTTTTTTTAAATACATCCAAACCAAAGCCCAACCCCAACCCCTGGGACTACACAGAGGATTCTGTCAGGGTGCAAGGTAAGTTATAACACACAAGTATATCGTAATGCAAATGCATATTTGAAATTCAGCTGCAATGGGCTTCTGTAACCTGTCTTTAGTGAAAATTAGGTCCTTGGTGACAGGTTCCTTTTAAGGGAAGAACATTTCTGTGACCCATCCACAGTAGGCAGCTGCCTACACTGCCTGACCTTGATGTTGTAAATTGATCTAGAATACTAGGTGGCTACAATTTAGGTAAAGTAGTCTTATATAGCCCAGTAATACACTTTGCTTTTGCCGATCAGGCATTAACTTCCTATAGAAAACTAACATACTAATGAGAAGTGACGAACAATAGGACTAAATTAATTGATTTCCTAAGTAGGAGCATTTGCCAGTAATCCGCAGCATGTTGCCTAAATACATGTCCTACGTAGTTGCACAGATGAAGCCTGTTTTGCTCCAGTACATTAAAGTCCTGGCACAGTGACTGTATCTAGGACGTGTCCCGATGGTTTGATTCCTAGTCTGGAGATAAGCCGCGGCTCGCAATCGTTACGTTCCAGCTCATTCACGCTCTCTCTGCGCGGCGGCTTCCAAAACTAAATGAGCAGACGGCCAAAAGCAGGAGAAAAGGCCTTGTGGTTAAATAATGAGGGTTAATAAATAATAATAAAACAAACAACGGGGCTTTGTTATAACTTGCTTTGGCTCCGTCGTGTTGGTTTTGTGAAGCTCGCATGATGACATCGCTATAGTCCTGATGACCTTAGTAACTCAAGCTCTACGTTCACTTACCATCAAGTGTCGGCAAACATTAAAAAAAAATATAGCACACAGCTCAAAGATCCACATGAGACTATATATTGTCATGCAACAATCCTGGAAGAAGTTGATGATTATTCACCCAAAATAATAGTAAGGTGCTGCGTTCCAGCATACTTGAAAATAGCTCCAATGGCAACCAATCACAGCTCCCCTTTAAAATATTCAAGAGCACTGGTAAAATGAAAGCTGAGCTGTGATTGGTTGCCATGGGCAGCTAGAAATATTCTGACTTTTAGACGGCTTGATAAATCTGCCCCAATGAGTTCAGCTCCTTCAACATTATAACATGCTGCCGGCAGATATTGAAAACTGCTTGGGCCATTAAAGGAAATCTACCACATGGATCCAATATTGTGCACATAGTACACCTACACGCTGGTGTGTGGGTTTCCCTTGAAACATGATCTGTTCTTCCTTTATGAAGAAAATCGTCTTTTAAAATTATGCAAATGAGCTTTAGGCCTCCTGTCAATATCACAGAAGTCCCTTATGGCTCTGTTTTCTGTTAATTATGTATGGTGTTTCATGTATGGTGTTTCATGTATGGTGTTTCATGTATGGTGTTTCATGAATTTATGAATTGTGTTTTATTATAATTAACTGATTTAATGAGCCATTTGCTGTTTGACCATAAAGTATAGTGTTTTATGTATAGTGTTTTATGAATTGTGTTAATGCCAGCCTCCTCCTTCCCCTCCCCAGGGGGTGACATGACACAGAGCTAGAAGGGGCTTCTATGATGCAGACAGGAGCCCCTGAGGCTCATTTGCATTGCTTTAAAAGACCATTTTCTACAAAACTAGGCCATTAGAAGATAATGGAAGAACGGACCCTGTTTCCGGACACATAGACATTCAAAGTGACAATAGCTCAAAAACACCTAAAACACCACAACTATAAAATACTGCAAATGAGGATTTAGAAGTCAACAAACGCTTTCTATCTCCCAGCCGGTCAGTGTAAAGGAAGCAAATGTCACTGAATTCCAAGCTACGCAGTTGTGAAATGCTAACAAGTCGCTGTTGGGAAAATGATGACTTCCTGTGACCTCAGTAGGTTGAAGCACAGATGAGATAGAGGCCTAAAAATGGGAAGAAGCATTTCGTCATCCCCGGGCAGATCATTAACGTACAACGTATTCTGTTCTGTCCTCAAATAAAAAGGACATAAAACTAAAATAACCAACAAAAGAGATATTATTAACCATTCCTAACACAAAGCATCTGTCAGGGGCTGTTACTGAGTGAGGAAACAGGAAATGTGGAATATATATTCATCTTGTCAGGAATTTTATATACAAAAACAAGGGGAGGGGCAGGGGGCCCATAATATTGTGACGGTAAAGAAAAAAAAACATTTCTTCTATACAAATTCCCTTCCAAAAGACCCTCCTAGCGCCCTGATTTAAGTGTGTGTCTGGTAGAGTTAAAAAAAGAAGCGTTCTTGTCCACCTTGTAACAGCGCCACTCTTGATTGTGGGCCGTTTATAATATTGCAACTCAGACAAGTATTTTCATGAAGATTCCAGGATGGGTCATAGCATTCATGTAATTAGAATCTTGTTATTTAGTATACAAAATTAGTAAACATTTTGACCCACTACCACAATGTACATGTAGAGCACATGTTTGGGTTTTGGAGACAATAATGTCCTACCACTCTTTGATGTGAACCTGTTACTTGGTCGGTGTCTCTAATTCATCAGCATACACTGTTTGTTGCCAGGTTTGGCAAAACATTTTTATACGGCCATAAAATCATTCATGCATAATTGAAGTTAACAAGGGAAAAGTAAACTAAAAGGGGTTGTTCTAAGGTTGAAAAACAGGGCTGCTTTCTTCCCAACCATTGGTAGTGAGTGGTATTGGAACCAAAGTCCATTAATTTTCATAAAGCCGAGCTGCAATACCAGCACAAACCATAGTCAGTTGTGGAGCAGTAGGTGGAAGAAAGCCAATCCTCTGGACAACCCCTTTAACTGCAATACTAAAACGCACCGGTACACTGTATAACAGTGGGGGGGGGGGGGGGGGGGTTCAAAAGTGCCCTATTTTCTTGGTTCATGGCTTCATGTTAATGTAGAACCTTATAAGCTTTGTCAGTGCCATTGGTGGCCATCCAAGTAATTACTAAGAACTTGCCAAACTCTGGCTCCCGAGATGTTCCTGTATTTCCAAGTTTGGGCCCGAAACTAGGGGGAGTCGGGACTCACTTCATCACATGAATGACACCCTTTGGACAAAAAGACGTAACTTACGTTCTGTGCTGTCCCCTGGTCAGAGGAGGCTTCTCGTTAGACGAAGGGGTTCCCCTGACCCGAAACTTTCGGTTTGACATAGGGCCCACAACTGGAAGTACCAGTATTATCTCTTATCCCAGTCCCCGGGGGGGGGGGGGGTCCATATTCATAAAGGGGAAAGGGTAGGGAGTGCAGTTGATTTGTACAGAGATCAGAAAAGCATTATAAGAAATTAAAGTAGTTATACTCCATTTACCGATACCTAAAAATTCTGGGGGAAGATGGGTCATTGTCTTGCTTTAGCCAATGAGTGGCCTCCTCGCACCACGGGACTTCCATTTTCCAAGGGACTTCAATTCTTGTGTTGTTCCCCTGGTCCGAGGAGGCCACTCATTGGATGAAGGGGGTTCTGTGACACGGAACTTCTGGTTGGACACAGAGCTGAAACGGGAACTACCAGTTTTTTTCTTACTTTTTTTCTTGTTTTCCATATCAATTAAGGGTACATTTGGTGGTACATTTGGTTTGTAAAGGGGGCAACATGGCATTATTTGGTGGTACATGTATTTGGTGATACATTTGGTTTGTAAAGGGGGCAACATGGCATTAAAAAAATTAAAGTGGCAATACTCCATTCACCGATACCTTACCACACCTGTTGCATTGCTATTGGTTGGTTTCTACTTCCTGTTCCCTCCCGAAACACAGGAAGTGACCTTTCCACCAATCACTGGCTGGGGCAGGCTACCACTTTAATAAAATAAAGTTTAAAAAAAGTTGCATGTAGTTGCGGTAAAGATGTAATTCCCAGCTACACCAGCAATTTTTTTTTTAATACAGAAAATGAGGGGGAAGATAAAAAGAATAAAAGCGGGAGGAAGAAATTGAATGAATATCCATGGTTGTTCTTGGCTTTAAGGAGATTTATTTTTATTAATTGTGGAGTTAATAAAAAGGCTTTTTTCAATAAATAGAGGATTAGTCATTCCACAGGCGAGCAGACTCATTCTGCATGAAATGCCAACCACAGCAGGGGTATCTGGATGGAGGTGTGATGAACAATTCAATGTCTGTTATTTATATACCAGGGCTGTGCATTAATGATTCGCAACGCTTTGTAATAGGCGCCTATTTATTCCCTCTACCCGCTGCCTCTTGGACATTACACAGAACATTGTGATTAGAGGAATTTGTCGTAATGGCAACATACTGATATGTTAATGGCTGAAGATTCATTTCCAGCTACGGCAGAGCCGTAAAATCTATTATAAGAGGTTTGAAGGAGCCACGTAATCCCAAGGTATAAAATTAAGAAGGTGAAATATTACTGGAGTCGCCCGCTTTATGAACTGCTTCATTTGATTTCAATTGTAAATATTTTATGGGTTATTAATGGAAAATGGCTGAAAAATGTGACCCTGTAGTGGGTACCCAGAGTTCCAGGTTGAGTTCATGAGCAGGCAGATGTTACTCACAGCAGTATCTGCCCCTACTTTGTTCATCTTCAGTGCCCTGTGCTTAGAGGGTGTAGCAGCTCCTCCTTGTCTTCTCCGACGCATATTCTCTCCGAGCTTCCTTCTAGGACTATCATTGAACAGCTACCAAGGTGAATGACTGATGAAATGATGAATTTTGAAACTGTGTGCATTATTGCTGTACTATCATTGAATAGATTATTCTTTATCTGTGACATCACTGTGTGCATTATCCCTGTACTGTGACATCACTGTGTGCATTATCCCTGTACTGTGACATCACTGTGTGCATTATCCCTGTACTGTGACATCACTGTGTGCATTATCCCTGTACTGTGACATCACTGTGTGCATTATCCCTGTACTGTGACATCGCTGTGTGCATAATCCCTGTACTGTGACATCGCTGTGTGCATAATCCCTGTACTGTGACATCGCTGTGTGTATTATCCCTGTACTGTGACATCACTGTGTGTATTATCCCTGTACTGTGACATCACTGTGTGTATTATCCCTGTACTGTGACATCACTGTGTGTATTATCCCTGTACTGTGACATCACTGTGTGCATTATCCTTCTACTTTGACATCAACTCATAAGCTTTGAAAGTTTTGAAGTTACTACTGAATTGGGCCATGGCAGAAAAGGTTGCAAATTCCAGCTTTATAAATTGGACCATACAGTGATGGGATAAGAGACCTGGACCTCCAGATTCAGGATTTAAAGGGAGGCGCTTTCTGAAATATTCAGCCACGTAAAACCAAAGGAAACAGAGAACACCCTATTTTGAGAATTGGTGATACATATTTCAGCCATATTTGAAGAACATGACAAGAACGAAGCATGGGACTTTAAAATCATGACTAACCACCCACCAGGGTTTTCTTATCAGAAGATTAACTTTAACCCAGACTATGTTTTTTTATTTTTCTTTAAATTTTTCTTTAGAAGTTCTGTCATGGTTTTTTCAGTACATATTAATACAGACACGGCTCTAATATTAACATCAGGCGCGTTAAGAATGGTGTTCAAGAACACTTAATCCGTGCATTAACATGTCCTCTTATATTTAATGCCTTTGTAGCTCCGGCTTATTTGAAGGGGAGCAATCTATTGTTTCAAGCACAGATAAATATTTGGCAAAGCGGACTACGTCAAGGTCCAGAAAACAAGTGTGAGGGTTTATCCTTGACGGCCTTCCTTGGAGGTTAATGTGGAGGAATTTCAGCCAAACCCACCAATGATATAATGTGTACCATGGGGTGTCAACTCTGCCCCAAAATCTGCTGAATGTCCACATACCTGATCCTTTGTTCTCAAAGGAGATAAACCAAAGTTTGGCATTGGTTTATATCCCTTCACCTCTTGGCACTTTGGTGGCCTTCAATGGGCCACCAAAGCTTGTTGGCCTAGGCGTGGCCACCCGATTCACACCCCTGAATACAGTTTACAAAGTGGTTGCCATCCCACTAAGAACCATTAATTGTATATTTATTTTCACTACTGCCCTGTTTAATTTCCTCTACTCTCCACTCTTACTTTTTCCATACTATTGGGGATTATCATTTTATCATGTCAAAAGATAGTTATGAGAGATCGGAAAGCAGCGATTGACCGGCGGTCAAATCTTTAACCTTCCTCATGGATACACACCCTGTTGTCTAAGATGACGCTTGTGTACTGGCAAGGGTTCAGTTGGGATCATTCACAAATGCCCTTGAGGGAGAACCTTCCATCCTCGTGAATTTCAGAAGAACCTGCCAACCTTATTATGTATTCTGGAAAGGCAGGATGAAACGTGACTAAAAGCCTTGCACCAAACAAAGAGGAAAAAAAAAAGCACAGAACCAAGAGCAAAACGCTTCCAGATTCAACCCGAGGCATCAAATTCTGAACATGGAGTCAAGCATATCACATGAACACGCTTCACCACCAAGGAAGTAGAACATACACAGGGCTCTATATAATCTATCTATCTTCTATAGATGGCCGGTTATTAGTTGACATGATGAAGACTTGGAATTTGTGAAACCTTGGTAGATATTGCTACAATGAGGGTAAACATAAACCAATACCAATACAAGGCTACAAATCCTTGTCAATCTCTAACGAAAGTGTAAAAACTCATATTTTCTTGAACGAGGGAAGTTGATTTGAAATGGATCCCCCCCCCCACCAATGGTGAAAATTCTTCACCACACACTTATTACTGTACAATGTGACTCCAGATTCCCAACCCGAGCTTCACAGATCAAACAAAATTTTATTGAACGTTTCCATAGCAATTTTGCCGTATCAGTAACAAATCTGGTTTCGGATCTGCTGTATAATAGTTAGAGATCAGGAGAATTTCAGTCATTTTACATTTTCCAGTCTAACACTGTAATCTGCATGAAGACCGGACAGCTCCAGAGGACACAAACCTGTGTTGATTCATTATTATCCCTGTCTGGATTTCTGTCTGTTCTCGGTCAAAAAGGGTAAGGATCCTTAACAGCTTACACCTCTTAACCTAATTATTATCCAATGTAGATCTCTCAGCATCAAGGTTAATTCCTCAGACCTACGTACAGCTTAGTACAAAAAAATGTACCACATCTCCATTCACTAATCCATCAGGAGGAATTATATGGAGGCAGTTACTTTGTGCCCGAGAATAACCCTTCAGTGGAAACTCTAGGCCAAGACTACAATGGAGAATTTAGAGGTCTCCTCTCAACTAATAACTACCCGGTGTCCTTAGGTGGAACATCAACTAAGTGCCCCTGCCCTTCAGGGCTGCTTTCAAGGTGGTTGTGTCTTTTCAAGAACCACATTGTGTTTACAGTCAACCAATATGGTGACCAAAATTCATTACGAAAGGATGTTTACTGTAGGGTATACCTGATGTATGATATCCAAAGGGCAAATTGTGATCCAAACTGGAGTGCACGTATGCGCCAATAAAGGAGACATGTAAAAATATACATAAAATTCTCTCAAAAGAATCCTTCAAAGTTAGACATACAATCAAGAAAGCTTTAACCCAAACTCCAGGAGACTCAGCTTGGAAAAGTGGAGGAAAACAAGAAGGGTATCAGGACAGGTTTGTTCCATAACATGATAATGTCGTGATGCCCATTCTTTGTTATCTACCCATGGGGGCATATGGGAAGGCCAATACGCTAACCGGGATTGAAACCAGTTGTTGTAATGCCCAATCTTTGTTATCTACCCATCGGGGCATAGGGGAAGGCCAATACGTTAACCGGGATTGAAACCAGTTGTTGTAATGCCCAATCTTTGTTATCTAGCCATGGGGGCATATGGGAAGGCCAATACGCTAACCGGGATTGAAACCAGGAATCCAGAAAAATGTTATCCAAGTTGGATAATCCCTAGTTGTTATATAGGTCCTTCGACACTAAGCAGATGACTACGGGTCCTAGTTGTATGTATTAGGGTCAAACCTTTGGGACAGCTGCCGACGATTGCATGGTGGGTGGTTTTCTCAAAGAAGAAATTTTATAACAGAACTAAAAATTGTATCGAAGGGGATGGTCTCCTCACAGAGATCTTTTTGAGAGATTTCACTGTACAAATAAACATTCAAGAGACACCTCCCTACAGATATGAAGTCAAGTAAAAGGGACAACCAACGCTCAACCCTGAAAAGTCTTCTACACAGAAGGTCACAAGACGCTTACGCTACACAACGCAATTGTATACTCTGCATAGTTGGTAAAGTCTCACCACCATTCTCCTGTCCTTAGAGAACACGTCTGTTATCTCCAACACTTGAAGATCACTTACATAACTTTTGATTTATCACATGACTCATTGATGCAAGATGTAGTTATCACCAATAGAAGACAATGAGTGTAGCCTATAGAAGGTCCTTGACGGATGGTGAAAGGTGACTATACATACGCAGTTTCAAAACAAACCTGACATTTGGCACGGACTGGGATACAATAGTATTACTTCAGCAGTGTTTATGGGAGTAGTAAAGAACTTTTCAATGCAGATTCAGCGCTTTTCAATAAAACTATAACCCCGGAAAACAGTATTTCCGTAAAGTTTTATGCGGCTATAATGTTTTCTGTGACATGTGCGAATGAATGTAAGACTATAGCACAGGTCATATATGATGTATAGTAGTTCATGTGACAGAGGTAAAATTGTAACTGTTTATTGTGTCACTTGCACTAATTATGCATAGTATCAGTTAAAATTCAGTAAAGTTCATTCATTTTAATATTGATATTATTATGAGCATTAGTACAGGCGGTCCCCTACTTAAGGACACCCGACTTACAGACAACCCCTAGTTACAGACGGACCCCTCTGCCCACTGTGACCTCTGGTGAAGCTCTCTGGATGCTTTACTATAGTCCCAGATTGCAATAGTTAGCTTAGAAAGTGTCTGTAATGAAACTTTATTTATAATCCTTGGTCCCATTAAATCAAAAAATTTTGAAATTTTAGTTGTCACTTGGGCAAGAAAAAAAAAAAAAAAATTGTCTGGAGCTACAATTATAAAATATACAATTTCGACTTACATACAAATTCAACTTAAGAACAAACCTACGGACCCCATCTTGTTCCTAACCCAGGGACTGCCTGTATTAATAATGTTATTATACACATGGCCACAATAATGCATGGTTTCTATAGGGTCCTCCTGTCTTGGCTTTCAAAATAAATTTATTTCCGTACTAATCCAACAAAAAAAGCAACTATTTTCATCAGATCCAGATATTGGTGAAGAGATAACTATGAATGTATCCTACGTCTATATGAGCTTGTGTCAGTGATCCAGGGCTCACTCCTTATTCAAGCTATTGTGAGGAGTAAACTAGAAAAATGTAAGTAATCCCTCTTAGTATATCACCAGGTGTACAGTACATCCAAGCAGAGAGCGCTCTAAAGACATAGTGACCTAGAACATAGACAGCATCATCCTGCGATTACTAGAATTGGTTGACGCAAGCTTCTCGTGCTAAATCCATGATGCCCCAGACACGGAGAAGCTTCGATCTTAAAACAACAAGCAGTTCTTGACCCAGACAAATCCTTTCCTCCTGTCTGAGGTTATTTGGCACTGACCTTCTTTACAACACAAAACTGTTTAGGAGACTCTCCTCTCTTAGCTCCAAACACTGTATATGGCAAAGTAACAGATGTACAAACAAAAATACCGCCAACTGATAAGTAATTTACAAAAAAAGAAAAATAAATATAAATCAACATTTTATGTTTGTAGGGGTTTTTTTTATATTTAAGTCAAAGATTTTTTGAAGGGTGAACTTAAGATGTAGACGTCCTGATGCCAAAATCACAGCTTACAAGATCCATAATCCAGCAGGATAGGATGTCCGCTAGTGTTGGGTCACGATAATGGATGGGGTTTTTTAAGGCAAATTTTACCCAACTCACTGAAGAAATCCCATAAAATAATGTGGGTCTAGGTGTCTACAGTTCAGTAATGATAGTAATGATGGATTAGGATCCTGGGATGGGGCGAGGAAGGGAATTCTTTCCTATTACCGGGTCTATAGCATCTTATTGGGGTTTTTGATTTTGTGGATCAACACTGTAGGTAGGATTATAGGTTAGCCTTCATTCTCTATAGTTTAGTCTCTCCCGAGACTCATTGTGCTACCATATAATCTCCCTGTATCATTATAGGGGTTAGCCACTTATACTAAATTTTAACATGGTAAGTATAGGATCCTGTTAGGGTCACCCATATTAATAACCCTGTAAAAGTTTGCTGCAGGTCACGTGATCCCTGGGTAGCAGGACCTAGAACTTCCTGTTACGTTCAGTGTCCTCCCGATTTTCGGTGGATGGATGGAATCTTGAAGGTATTAATGTCTATATGCGCCCTCCATCATAACTACCCCGTCTCAGTGGTTGGAGAGACATGCGGATGTGATGAGTACAATATGGCTGACCTAATTAGGGTCTTATTATCACTCTGTTAGCGTTCAGTATAAGTGGCCAACCCCTTTACCTGTATGCCCATATGGATCGGAAATGTTCCATGTAGTGGATTATGTGCAACATTTAAGGCCGGTTGTAGTTAACCAACTAGCATGATCCACATGTCTGCGCGATTTATCGTAGAACTGCTGAACTCTTTGGGTTGGTAATTCCTGAAGACACATTTAGCGAGTTTGTCGGAACAAACTTCCTCTTGTACAACCGACCTAAAAAGTACCAGCATTGTTGATGATATCTTCAGAAAACTCTTTCGTTTGTGTGCCAAAAAATCTTGCCGTGTCAATCGAAATCGTCCACAAAATTTCCCTTCTCGCTGAAGCAAAAGTTGACAAAATTTACTCCTACTATTTTATTTTTATTTTTTGCAGATGGATAATTTATTCATTCTTATTTTTTTTTTTTGGAACCGTCTTAATGGCCTACACCAGGTCACCGGCCTACACCCTACACCAGGCAGCAATATCCTTCTTTTCTCCCAAAACTACTCTGTGCAGCTGCAAAGCAACAACCCAGTTTACTCAGATTTCCACGAAAAATGTACTTAGGTATGTTGCTAGGACAACGCAGAACGGGCCCCAGGTGTCCATGGAGTTAATGTTTGAGGCATGGAGCTGGCCATATAACAACATGCGCTTTATGTAATTGCTGATGAAAGGAGATAAAATAAGGGTGAGTAAATAAACGTGGAGTTTGAGATGCCTATAAAAAATGAGAAATATTTGCACAAAGTAAACAACTTTTATTCTACCACAGTTCGTCCTGCCAAGATTAACAAGAGTCAACCTCTGCCTGCGCTCTGCCTGCGCCTTCAATGTCACAATCAATTCTTCACGGCTTCCTAACATTCCTGCATGGTCAATACCCAGCATGGTGTGACGCTGCAGGTAAGAACTTGGCTCAAGGTTTCCAGAGGCCACATCATCAACTTTTTTTTTTTTACCCTGAAATTATAAATGATAAGTAATTTGAAGTTTTTAGTGCTAGATTACATTTTACCAATAACTAATAACCCCTATGTTGCAACTTAAAGAAAAATCTAAATCCAGCATGATAAACCAAGAACACTTACTCATAGATCCAGGCACCATGACTGTGGTAATCTTCTTATATTTGTTATCCATGGCCTCCTTCTAAAACCAAGTTTTAAAATTGTGCTAATGAGTTAGAAGGGCTCTGGGGGTTGTAACCATAGCCCCTCTGTGCTGTAGCTTTACAGGTGCAAAAGCACATTTCACCCTCCCCTCTTCTCCCTTAGCACTCCTCCCTATGCCAGCTGTACTCTCACAAAGTGGGATGTGGAAAGTGCTCCTGCACAGTAGAACAGCCTGTGAAGCTACGGAACTTTGGCATGTAGTACTTTATAGGCCACACCCCTTTTTTAAAGAAGGGTCTGAAAAATGTCTAATACTGTTCATAAATGTGGGGCAGACAGTTTAAAACAAATTACGACAGAATTCTGTCGTAGTCAGATTAATGAATCTCCCCCATTATGTCCGTTCTTGTGATCAATGAAATCAGAAAAATGTATACATTTATAACCTTGTCCAAATTTAACAATAGTGGGGGGGTCATGACTATGCTGTATAATATATAAATCTTGATGATGTAAACGTAGTGAAAGTCCAAGTCAGTACAGTTTGCAGACTCCTTAGAAGGAGTTTAGAGCCCCCAAAGGTCCTGGCCTGGTCCACTTGTGGATAGAAATTGTAAAAAGTGGCAGCACTCCAAGGATCAAAATTTGGTGAACTTTATTGAACAAGTGGTGACATTTTGGTGTATGACACCTTTTTCAGGCTTGAATTTTGAACTTTGGAGTGCTGCCTGCTTTTTACAATTTCTATAAATCTCAATGGATTTCTCGATTACTCATTAAGGAGCGACTTGCACAAGGGTTTTTTTTCTGCAGCAACCAACCAATCGCAGTACAACTTAGATTTTCTCTTGTGTTTTCAAAAAATAAAAGCTGCTCTGTGATAGGTTGCTATATCAACAAAGACAGTGTTAAAAAATACAAAGACATTGTTAAAAAAATCTGCCTTATATTACATAACCCATAGGCTCACATGACCTGTAATAGACAAACACATCTATATATCATAAATCTACATAAACCTTTGTGTGGAGTTCAGTAGAATATAGTACTCGGCATTATTAACATTAATTTCCCTGCAGACACATGATTTTCTGATCATCTTGTTCGTATAATCTGATAATTACAATAATTAGATAAGCAGAACCATGGAAAATACAGAACGAATTATGGCAGAAAAATGACTGTTCACAGGTTTCTAGAGAACCATGGAGAGGCCCAAGCATCAACACGTCTTTGTGTCTGGAAATTCGTTATTATCTTCTTAAAATCAATAAATTCTTCTTAATCTACTATAATTACCAGATTTTGTTTGGATGCCATGAATTTCCAGAATACAATTAGATTTGGAAATTAGATATTGCACTGGGAAAGTATAAGGAATGAGAGGCCAGTGACAAAAGTACCATTAGACTTAATCACTAACCAAAATTTTGTCCCAAAAACACTAGTGGACCTAATACTCTCACCCAAGATTGAGTATCTCAAAAGATTTCCATGGTCCTGTGCTTGGGACTGCCCGAGTCACAAATATAGGAGCAGGTCCCATTCTGGCTCGAGTTTGCGGTTTGGACATTCCTCTTCTATTCCCATTGGTGCATGAGTGGACCCGTTGGCACATACACAGTCAAGTGTGCGCAGGTAACCTTACTACCATATATGTGAACCTGTTAAGGACTAAGGCCTAAGAAACCTACGATGTCCTAAAAAAGCCTGTCTGAAGGCCTCAGAAGCCGGTCTGAAGGCCTCAGAAGCCGGTCTGAAGGCCTCAGAAGCCGGTCTGAAGGCCTCAGAAGCCGGTCTGAAGGCCTCAGAAGCCGGTCTGAAGGCCTCAGAAGCCGGTCTGAAGGCCTCAGAAGCCGGTCTGAAGGCCTCAGAAGCCGGTCTGAAGGCCTCAGAAGCCGGTCTGAAGGCCTCAGAAGCCGGTCTGAAGGCCTCAGAAGCCGGTCTGAAGGCCTCAGAAGCCGGTCTGAAGGCCTCAGAAGCCGGTCTGAAGGCCTCAGAAGCCGGTCTGAAGGCCTCAGAAGCCGGTCTGAAGGCCTCAGAAGCCGGTCTGAAGGCCTCAGAAGCCGGTCTGAAGGCCTCAGAAGCCGGTCTGAAGGCCTCAGAAGCCGGTCTGAAGGCCTCAGAAGCCGGTCTGAAGGCCTCAGAAGCCGGTCTGAAGGCCTCAGAAGCCGGTCTGAAGGCCTCAGAAGCCGGTCTGAAGGCCTCAGAAGCCGGTCTGAAGGCCTCAGAAGCCGGTCTGAAGGCCTCAGAAGCCGGTCTGAAGGCCTCAGAAGCCGGTCTGAAGGCCTCAGAAGCCGGTCTGAAGGCCTCAGAAGCCGGTCTGAAGGCCTCAGAAGCCGGTCTGAAGGCCTCAGAAGCCGGTCTGAAGGCCTCAGAAGCCGGTCTGAAGGCCTCAGAAGCCGGTCTGAAGGCCTCAGAAGCCGGTCTGAAGGCCTCAGAAGCCGGTCTGAAGGCCTCAGAAGCCGGTCTGAAGGCCTCAGAAGCCGGTCTGAAGGCCTCAGAAGCCGGTCTGAAGGCCTCAGAAGCCGGTCTGAAGGCCTCAGAAGCCGGTCTGAAGGCCTCAGAAGCCGGTCTGAAGGCCTCAGAAGCCGGTCTGAAGGCCTCAGAAGCCGGTCTGAAGGCCTCAGAAGCCGGTCTGAAGGCCTCAGAAGCCGGTCTGAAGGCCTCAGAAGCCGGTCTGAAGGCCTCAGAAGCCGGTCTGAAGGCCTCAGAAGCCGGTCTGAAGGCCTCAGAAGCCGGTCTGAAGGCCTCAGAAGCCGGTCTGAAGGCCTCAGAAGCCGGTCTGAAGGCCTCAGAAGCCGGTCTGAAGGCCTCAGAAGCCGGTCTGAAGGCCTCAGAAGCCGGTCTGAAGGCCTCAGAAGCCGGTCTGAAGGCCTCAGAAGCCGGTCTGAAGGCCTCAGAAGCCGGTCTGAAGGCCTCAGAAGCCGGTCTGAAGGCCTCAGAAGCCGGTCTGAAGGCCTCAGAAGCCGGTCTGAAGGCCTCAGAAGCCGGTCTGAAGGCCTCAGAAGCCGGTCTGAAGGCCTCAGAAGCCGGTCTGAAGGCCTCAGAAGCCTGTCTGAAGGCCTCAGAAGCCTGTCTGAAGGCCTCAGAAGCCTGTCTGAAGGCCTCAGAAGCCTGTCTGAAGGCCTCAGAAGCCTGTCTGAAGGCCTCAGAAGCCTGTCTGAAGGCCTCAGAAGCCTGTCTGAAGGCCTCAGAAGCCTGTCTGAAGGCCTCAGAAGCCTGTCTGAAGGCCTCAGAAGCCTGTCTGAAGGCCTCAGAAGCCTGTCTGAAGGCCTCAGAAGCCTGTCTGAAGGCCTACTCTAGTAGTTCCCCACAGACACAGGGCATGACAGCAGCCTCACAGCCACTAGATGTCAGCTGTCACAGATGACAGCTCACATAGAATGCATCACAACATTTGACGTCACTTGACATTTACAGTACACCGGCTCTGAGTTTTTCCGGATACGCCTCTCCTATTTGCACATACTCAACCTGTTTAGACAAGATCTGTTTTCAAACTGGAAATGCTTAACGCACTTTTTGTTATGTCATTGTCAGAGGTTCAGATGAGGTGAAGGATCATATGAACAGATTTCCTAATAATGATGTCAACAAATTATTCAAGAAATTCCTTGGTAAAGCCTTCCTACACTGAGATGACCGGTACATATGGTACATATGCTGGCCTCCAGGGACGACACAGGCATCAGTGTATATTGTGCACCACCACCTCAGGCCCAGTAATATGTTCTTAATTTTATTTAAAGAGGACCTGTCATGCATATTTTAGAAAAAAAATACGGACATACAATCGAAATGATTTTGAAATATACTTCTTTTTCCACTGATCCAGTGTCCAATAAAAAAGTAGAACCTGTACTTTTCTATGTAAGCGGATCACAGAGGGAATAGGAATCTATGGGTCCAAAAAAAAAAAAAAAAAAAAGAAAGACCTATTTTTTTTTTTTTGCATGAATGATGCTGGGGAACAAGGTGTTACGTTTTCTAACCATTTTTTTTTTGTGGACATGCACAAAAACATTACGACGGGAGCATTTAGGATGTGGAAGAAATGGTTGCTGACAGAAAACCAAAGCAAAACTGAAAAAACGTGCAACGGACACCCATCAGAGCTCAGCTTTCATTTTCCCACAGATGTTTCTAAAATTAAAGCTGAGCTTTGATTGGACAACTAGATCAGTTCTGCTCTAAGAGACTTATGATAAATCTCCCCCCCCCCTCCTGTGTCCATCGGTCCTAAAGTTGATGTATTAACCTTATGGATGAGGCTCTTTAACCAGCTGAGTGTAAGGCTTTCATTGTGGATTTTTTGGGCCAAATGTGCCGGTCATGTTACTAAAATTTGGGTGGAAACGGCAAGCTTAAGTGCAGGAACACAAGTGGGTACGGTAATGCAGAAAGGTGTTTTTTTTTTTCTGCCAGAACCGCCTATGAGCAATCCAATAATGGTGGCATGTATTCCCCTGGATCAAGTCCAATACAGATATTGGAGTTGTGTTGGGACATCTGAAATGTCAACTTTTTGTTCAAAAGTTGGAAGCCCCTTCAAAAAAATATTGCCCCAATTCTAGTTTAAAATCAAAGGTGGCATCCATATTACATCACACATTCTTATGTAAATATGGGGGGGGGGTATAATACCCCAAATGACTAGAGACTCCTCAGATTTACAACAGATAAGCAGAACATTGCAAAACAACTAACATCCCGAGCCCGATACAAAAATAAAAAAAGAGAAGCACAGTAATATTACCCTACATTGTGAGTCCGCTCTGGGAATAGTCAACCGCCCTCTTGTTATCTTTGGTCTCATTTCAACACGCATCCAGCAAATTACTAGGGACAGATTCCACTGCTGAGCTCATTCTTCCCCAGGGGAAAAATTCAGCGTGTTGTGCTTTTAACAGTAACTCCTCAGACACCTGAATTTATTACACAGCGATCCACATAGGGGACAACATCGAGAATCGGTAATTGTTTAACTACTACAAAATGAACAATGTTAAAACACGCAAGGATGAAAAAAAAAAAAATTTACTGGATGAACAGAACCAAATACTACACCATTAAGTGTAATTTACCATATTTTTCGGACTATAAAGCGCACAAAAAATCCTTTGATTTTTTTTCAGAAATCAAAGGTGCGCCTTATATAAGAACCGCACTTACAGACAACAGCTGCCTTGAACTATGCATAGGTCTGACACCTGCTGGTCATTCATCCTTATAAACAGGTGCGCCTTATAATCCGGTGCGCCTTATAGTCCGAAAAATACTGTATATGGAGACTTTTGCTTCCACCTCCATAGGTGACACTTGCAAAGTTAGTAAAAAGTTTGCTTAATAAAAGAAATGGGGATAGGACATGCTACCAGAGCTTAGATGTAATGTGGAGGGTGTAATAGAAATTTCTATATCACGCTAATAATAGAAATGTAACAATACAACACAAAAAAAGGTAAAATAAACTTGAGAGATAAATTTTTTTTTTTTGGTTAAATAAAAAAAAAAAAAAAAAAAAAAAAAAGACAGCTTAAAGATACAGGGGCAAAAATACATAAATTAGCATTTTTACTTTCTATCCTATTGCTGAAGAGTCTTGCAGACATGCTGAAGGCTTGTTTCCATATAGATCCTTCTTTACAACCATACCACGAGTACAAATAATAATTCTTTACATTTTATAGTTTGATCTATATTTTGAGACCATATGAAAAGAACCGTTAAAGGGGGAAGTGGAGACATTTAATTTTTTTTTTTTTTTTTACACCTTTTTTCTGTTTTGTGTTAATAACAGCATTGTTTTGTAAAGGCTCCAAAAACTCATAAACGGTGTATACAGTAATTGGTTGTAACAAATAAGAAGTACAAGAATTTACACATTGCTACAACAGGGGGTGTGGGGTGTGGTTGCAAGAATTACAATAGAGCCTAAATGGAAAAAAAATCTTATTTTATAGGAATTTTGAAAAGCCAATTATCAAAAATAATTGTTTAACAAAATGGATGAAAGAATGTGATTCCTTTTTGTTAAAAATTAACACACAAAAAAATTAAGTAAAATTAATAATTTCTTTATTTATATAGTGCACACAGAGTACGCAGCGCTGCACACAGCTTGCAAAATCGGTCCCCAAAGGGGCTCACAATCTACCGTAATCAACCTACCAGTATGTTTTGGAGTGTGGGAGAAAACCGGAGGACCCGGAGGAAACCCACGCAAACACAGAGAGAAAATACAAACTCTTTGCAGATGTTGACCCTGAGACATGAACCCAGGTCAACAGCGCTGCAAGGCTGTAATGCTAATCACTAAGTAGACATTGATTAAAAAAAAAAAAATTTTGCCAAAGAAAATGACAAAACTATTGTCACGTCTAAATAAGTGAAACATAATGTAAAGGAGGAGGATATGTCCCCATCTATATGATAAAATAGCTCTAGGGTTCTGAGCTCGGTATAACAAAAATCATCCTGTGTTTCCTGTATGAGGCGACGTGTGGAAGTATTCTCAATGATAATACAGGCGTAGAAGGCGACCATTGTCCCCCTACGATAATGTATCCATTTATCCTAAACAGAACTGACACGGCCTCTAATTGATTGAATGCTGGTTCGGATTATTTGCTACAATTTGAGAGCCAAGTGGAATTTCGCCTTCTACAACATGACATTTAGTGTTACATTCCAGCGTGCTTTCCCCCAGACTAAAAAAAAACACTTCACGCTGCAAAATGGGACAGGGGTTTTAAAGGCCTCGCTTCACCCTCTGCCTAATTTCCATAACTTCTCATAATCCACTAGGAATGTAAGAAAAAAAAATTGCTTTGCTTGCTCCAGGCCAAACTGGCAACAAATGTTTTCTTACTTCATTGTGAATGTACTGAGAGGAGAAAAACACAGAAAACACTGGTATATAAAACTCAGCACTTAGTGGATAAGCACATGCAAAGAATGACAAGCCCATAAATTATAGGGATGACATTCGCTAAAATAGTGCTGGGAGAAGAACGTATATATATATATATATATATATATATATATATATATATATATATATATATATATATATATATATATATATATATATATATATATATATATATATATATATATATATATATGTGTGTGTGTGCTTTAAGGATTTATTTAATTGGGTAATAATACAACCCCAAAAAGAAACCTTGATTATTAGGATCCCCTGAAAACCTTTCCATAGCAATCAACTATAATTAACATGAAATTAAGGTAGATTGTCTTCTATTTCCCACAGTGCCTCCGCAGGAACAATGAAGTATTACACACCTTAATCTAAAAATCAATATATACAGAGGTTTTTGGTTCTCTCTCTTTGTAGCTACTACCTCTGGGTAATTAGTAGGGAAACTTTATATAGTCAGAATTTTGTTATTAATAAAAGTTACTTGGAAGTGGCTCTGGATTTCCTAATCAATCCTGGGTTATTACAGAGTCAAAAGAAAGAAAAAATAAGGATTGAGTGAATATCATGACAGTGTTTCTGGTTCAGTCCTGATGATATTCCCAAATGGAAAGTAAATATAGGCGGTCCCCTACTTAAGGACACCCGACTTACAGACGACCCTTAGTTACAGACGGACACCTCAGCCCATTGTAACCTCTGGTGAAGCTCTCTGGATGCTTTTACTTTAGTCCGAGGATGTAATGATCAGCTATAAGGTGTCTGTAATTAAGCTTTATTGATAATCCTTGGTCCAATTACAGCAAAAAATTGTCACTGGGGCAAAAAAAAAAAAAAAAAACCCATTGTCTGGAACTACAATTATAAAATATACAGTTTTGACTTACATACAAATTCAACTTAAGAACAAACCTATGGAACCTGGGGACTCCCTGTAATATGGCAAAAAAGAAGTATAAACAACAGTCATAAAAGCCTTTAAATACGCCAATCTGAGCATCGGGTTCTGAAAATAGATCAATTTTTGGAACATGCAGAAGGAAACCGCACATATTCATATCCCTCCTTTATAATAACCGCTACTTAAAGTCATTCAATGGACATAAACCAACAAGGACGGAGAGATAACACAGATAAAATACAATGGTACATGTAAAGGTATCCTCAAATTTTGCCACCAGTTAACATCTCAGTTGGAAATTCTATTTTTGAATTTCTTATCTTAATAAAATTGCAATTAAAAGCAGATAACATCATTTTCAACTTTAAAAGAGACTCCCATAACACCCCGGGCTTTCCTTCCCCCAGTATGTTGAGGAGGTATATAATTAATAGATATTACTGGCTGTAAAACAATGGAGCACAATGCTGAAGAGGTGCAAAAAAGAAATTCCATGACTCAGTGGTTATTTTTAAAGTGAATAACGTTCTTTTCGGAATTTTTTTTTTTTTTCTTCTTTTTATTTCTTTTTCACAGCGAAGACTTTTCCAGTGCTACTTGTTACTGTACGTATAAATAGCTCCAGAAATAGGAAGTTTTAACCACTTCACGTTTGAACTTCCAGAATTATATTTTTAGGGTCATTTGGTTTTGTGACCCGCAATGAATATGATTCATTTTTTTTTCTACCAGTAAGATCAAATGCAAATAGTCCCAAAATTTTTTTTTTACAAAAGTTTACGAGGTACCAAGTTTGATTGTTACAGAAAAGAGGGCGGAAAATTAGAGTAGGAACGTGGCCTTAACCTCCTGTGCATGCTCTGACCCACCAACAATCTCATCTGTGGTTGTCTGACTGCTGGGACACCAGTGATCATGAGAAATGACCCCCAACTACTCATACGACTGAGAGCCCCATTGTTACTAATTGAAAGCAGTAGCAGGTTGCGCATGCATCCTCCTTTTCCATTCAATACTATGGGAGCGGGTGTAGTTTCCGAACACATCTCTCGGGTATCTCAGCCAATCCCATTCACGGTTTTTAAATGTGCAGATGAAAACCAAGCACTTCCAATGTCCCATATTATTGAATAGAGTAGCAGTACGCATGCTGCTCCTGCCGCTCCATCCAGTTACTAAGAATCAAACCAACCACATTGTTGTTCCCTATTCGGTGAAGCGGTCTACGGGGTTGGAGTTTTCAGCCCTCTTTAAAGGGATATTCCCTTTTCAACAAGTAATTGATATTATTTGTATTATAAAAAGTTATACTAATCGAATAATTTTATTTTTTTTATCATAAAAACAATAACATTCATTTGTTGAAATGGAAACATTGAAGGAGTAAAATGTAACCATGGGACCTCATCAGAATGCAAATACTGTGACCCCCTGAGAGTAACCTGGGGACATCAACAATTTCAGTAGATTAAGGAAAAATCTAATATAATGTATTAGGTTTGCTATATAATACATTGCACTTTCCTGGCAGATCTTCTGTACTTCTGATATATAAAAATGAATGTAAATGTAAAATTCAGGTGAGCAGCAGTAGCATACAGAAAGTCTATAGTAGCATCCTTTTATTGCCCACTGACAAGACAGCCCTTTATTGTGATGGACAGAAGATGATTTTATCTAATAACTTCTACTCCACCATGGATTAGACAAGTCTCCTATGTGCAGTCATAACCAACAGGATTGAATCTAGGCCTTTAACACGTTTTCAATCACGGGAGGATTACGTTCCATCAAGTGATGTCTGTCAAGTGACAAATGAATTAAAATTAAAATTAAGAGGTAACATTAAAGAAAGTGCCACCTGTAGACTACTGACAGGTCTGCGGGGCAAAGACGAAGAAGTCGACCTGTAGATTATTACAGGTAAGCCCCAACAGCTAAAACGGAAAAAATTACAGCAACTAAGACGACTCCTTAAAGGGTCTAGGATTTAATTCCTAAGAAAGGTCAGTGGGAGTCTGCACTTGTGTTCATAATTTATAGGACTGAGATGTAATACCAGGCACAACCATAACGCAATGTGGCGCTAAGACTTCGTGAATAAGAATGAGTTGAAATTTTGCAGTTTTGAACTACCACTTTCCTACAGTCCTCAATTTTCTATATTGCTTTATGAAAAAAAATATATATTTTTTTTTCTACGGGCATAAAAGTATCAAAAATCACATCCAGCTGTGCAAATGCATTGTAGAAATCCAATGTAGAAAAGTCTCCCATTATATTTACCTTACGAGCAGGGTGGTTGCCCCGAATGCACTGGTAACCTAGAAATGCTTCCCGCTCCTCCCGTCCGTGCCTTTCATTTACTAGGAACATGGTGTTCTACCATAATTAAGATAAAGTAATAGCGTAAAAGGCGATAAGAGGATTCTGAAATGTGCCGGAGCTGCTGATCCTCTATGTGCAATGGGAACAGGCTGAAAATCAACACAAATTCATTTCTTTTCAGATAACTATATATATATATTTACCGTAATCCTGCCCCTTCATTGCTCCGAGAAAAAACACATTCCGCCACGGAATTGAAATCACCAATGGATCAAGGTTACATAGTGGTTACTGGAAACTGGAACTACCAACAACCTCTCAAGGTAATTATGGTCAGGGCAAAAATTTAAAAGGCAAAACCTTTATACTGAAAAATATATTTTTGGCCAGGTCTGGCTCCAACTTTCAAAAAATTCCATGTGTCCTGTATTTGATATGGCAAGAAGTAGTGGTGGGAGTATCTATAAAAGGGGATTGGGTTAAAGGCCATATCACCAGTGGGTAAATGTTTGCAGAACTTCAAGTATTCAGTGGTTTTGTAGAATAGATCTTGACCCCCAACCTTTTAAAGTTTTTTTTTGGGCCCCCTAAACTTTAAGCGACCTATATAAAGAGCGGATTCTGAAATCGGAGCAGTTTGCTTCTATCTCTATCTGTAGAATCGGCAAATGTTCCGGGTGTCGCTACCCTACTGATCACCCGGTAACGGCTATATTATCGATAAAGCTACATTCACATTTCATTATTGCTCTCCGTTGTAAGGATATGTTGGAGGGCTAGAACGTATCCCACTGTATGCCCAATCAGGTTTGGCTTCTTCCCCTGAAAGTGGGAGGAGAAGTGAACCTCTGAAGTAGCTGTTGATTGGCTGTTTCCAGCCAGAGTGTATGCTCAGCAGAGGTCGGGGGTGAATGCAATGCAGTTGCATCCATCCCCCATGTTCTTTATTGGCCTCTGCTGTGTGTATACGTTGCTCATCAGGAGGGAGAAGGGTGAAAAGACACAGCTTTCTACCTCTTTCCACCCTGTGTTTCCCACAGTATACAATTTACCGTATTTTTCGGAGTATAAGGCGCACAAAAAATCCTTTGATTTTCTCCAGTGCCCCCCAATATATGAACCATAATTACAGACAACAGCTGCCTTGAACTGTGCACAGGTCTGCCACCTGCAGGTCATTCATCCTTATAATCAGGTGCGCCTTATATATGAGCCTAGACGTTTTAATAGGCATTTATTGATGGTGCGCCTTACAGTCTGAAAAATACGGTATATGAAAAAGGATGTCTCCATCTATCAGTATATCTCTATGGATATCAGTACATACTCTGGGAGTATCATGCCTTATATACTGGATGCACAAAAAAAAAAATGTAGTGTGAATTTAGACTAAGCCTTTATTTGTCTAGGCGGCTGGAAATCCCCTTTAACCAAGGTGGATTTTATCCCAATTCCATAATCCACTGAAGAGGCATTTATAGGAACATATATGGCCAATCTTAAAATCACATCTTATAAGCTGTCCACCAGGAGAAGCGTTTAATATGCTGCATACAAAATGGGTTTGGCTGTGACTACCCTTCATGGATTACATCACGTGTCCCCAGCCTAAGGGTGAAGACACACATGGCGTTTTTGGGCCGTTTTTACTAATTGCGTTTTCAGATCGTTAAAAACGCATGCGTTAAAAAATGCATCCGTTTTTTAAAAACGCATGCGTTTTTGTCCGTTTTTCATTGCGCAATTTCGGAAAAACGGACAAAAACGCATGCGTTTTCAAAAAACGCACTTAGTAAAAACGGCCCAAAAACGCCATGTGTGTCTTCACCCTAAGGATCCTCATACAGTATTCTTACCTTAATATAGATTTTGGAGAAAACTGCACAGATTTTTTTCCATGAAATTACAGTTAAACTACAAAATCCTGCCCCCCCCCCGCCTCCTAAAAAAGACCCCTAGTTCCAGCTTTATTCATCAGTGGTCACATTTTCCTGTATAATCTTGTAAATATGTGACTGGAATATAAATGAAAGTTTTGTCAATCTAAGAATCTAACACTCATCTTCCTGCAGATCCGAAAATGCAACCTGCCGCTAATTAAAGGTAATTTCATCACAAATCAAAATAGCTGATTATAAACATGCCAAGGTTATTAAAATCAATTTTGGTCTTATGAAGAGTTCCTAATTACCTGTATGGCTCTATCCGGCTCTGAGGCAGGTAATTTGAGGATATTGTGCTTCTTCAACACCTCCTTTACTAAATAGGTCGTTTTGGTTTCTGTCATGGGTGCTGTATGCCAAATGTATTATTTTAATTATGATAATAGGAACCGCCGTGTAACCAAGTTGCTGTTTAAAGGGATTGTCCACTTTTAGCAGTGGATATTGTTAGTGTAAAGAAAAATAAATACATTTTTCCAATATACTTTCTGCATCGATTCTTCACAGTTATCTAGATCTCTGCTTGTTGTAGTTCGACAGGAAGTTTCATTGTTTACTTCCTGTGGTCATGTGATGTCACACAGGTGCACGGCTCGTTATATATCATACGGCTCTGATTAATATAACTAGCCGTGTAATGCACCTGTGTGGCATCACATGACCATGGACCGTTTTATTATCAACAGGAAGTAAACAGTGAAGTTTCCTGTTGAATGTCAGTAAGCAGAGATCTACAAAAGAAGGAGGAATTGATACAGGAAGTATATTGAAAATTGTATAACTTTTCATCATAGAAAACAATATCAAATAATGTACTGATAGCAGGCAACCATTTTAACAGCATTTAGGGATATGGTTTACAGCAGCTGCATGGGAACAAGAAATCTCTGTGGGAGAGTGTTGAGGATATGCTCTGTGACCTGTGCAGAGGTCATTGCGCAGGAAAGGGAAGGGTGAAGAGAGGTCATCAGCACTTCCTATGGTACATACTGTATACATTCATATATGAATGAGGCAACGTCACGTGAGAGGCTGGCGAAGGTGTACATAATTAGCAACCCGGAATGCCGCACATCTTGTCCTGTGCTCCATGCTGCTAATTATAACTTTCATTTCTAGGTGATACCGGCGTATCAAGACTAGCGGCGGACAGCGCTGGGATCAAGATGAAGAGGAGCGGAGGTATTTGTAGGGGTTTTTTGTCTGCTAGATTTCCGTTAACTAATTGGCTCAGTTTTACCTTATTGTACAAGGTCACGGATGCCCTTTGACAGGTTACGCTATTTTCCCACCGCTATTTTTCTAACAATTTCCACCATTTACCAAAGGAAACAGGTAAGAGGGAAGCAGAAAATACGTAGTAGTGTAGCAGCAGCTGGGTCTAATGCAATCTTTCTTTCTCTTGGGCATTACTTGAGTACGTCACAGGGAAAGGCAGCTATGACTGGTATGAAGATGTAAGTAGTCAGGTACCAGAAACACCTCATTGTCCAGCACAGAGGTAGCGCTATAGGGAACAAGAAGGCAACTGTAGCCACTGGATTATGTATTATTTTGGCAACTGTATACTGTCTCTGTACATTAGACTCCTATATAAACTATAAGTATTGGTTATTCTTTGTCAAAGCTCCGCTCTGTAGACTGCCCAGCCCCGGTACACAACATGCTGAACATACAGATTGGGTTACAGGCACATAGTGTACAATGCATACCATACATCAGGCTGTAGTATTTACGTAGTACGCTATATCAGAGGAACAGGTAAAGCAAGGTTATGCTGACACCTACCACCCCCTACGAAGGTGGACATCCAGAAATCCCGAGTGGGGGGAATAAACTAATACAGCACCCAGATATAACTAATGGGACCAGAATTGGTATAACGAATGGGACCCATCCATGTAATATAAAGCCTTGGTATTCCTAATTATAGGGAGCTGAACTGTCCATGCATCAACTTTGTGTGATAGCACCATACGGATAACAAAGGTCTTACAGAAGATGAGCAGTGGATGTGGTGGAACTGATAACCCCCCACAGGAAATCTGGCCTGGATAAGAGGGTCTTCTAAAAGGATAACGTGGCCTTTCAGAGTTGAAGTCAATAATTATATCTATATGTTATACAATGTAGTGAACTACAGGCGGTCGGTCCCCTACTTAAGAACACTCAACGTACATACGACCCCTAGTTACAAACGGACCTCTGGATATTGGTAATTTACTGTACTTTAGTCCTAGGCTACAATAATCAGCTGTAACAGTTATCACAGGCGTCTGTAATGAAGCTTTAGTGCTAATATAGATTCTTATGACAACCCAACATTTTTAAAATCCAGTTGTCAAAGAGACCAAAAAAGTTCTGGCTGGGATTACAATGATAAAATATACAGTTCCGACTTGCATACAAATTCAACTTAAGAACAAACCTACAGACCCCATCTTGTATGTAACCCGAGGACTGCCTGTATAAGGGTATGTTCACATAGTAAAATAATTTCAATGAGCGCCATGGAGCCAACAATGGAAATTCAAAATTGAGATGTCATGGTAGGTATCCACTGTACATCCATCAACCCAAAGCAACGGCTTAAGCCAAAATGTAGCCGACCATCTATAGCCAAAGTGATGTCTATCACGTCTATCATGTGGCGATAAACATACCATAATGTAGAGGCTCCTACACAGATTTAGAATTTTCTTTCTAGCCCCCATACTTGCTGAGATATCAGTCAATATACCTGAAAATTATAATCCTCTCCATTGTCAGAGAGGAGGTGCTGGAGCAGAGGAGGAGGCATGTTATATGATAATATTTTATAAAAACTATACCCAAGCCATGCTGAGAAGCTTATCACAACTCACCAAAACAACACAAAAATAACACAATAACTAATGTGTATATTGGTTCTGTTTACTTATCATTTCCTAGAAAGGTTGAAGTTACATTTGTTCCTATTGTTTCTGGAGAAAAATTTAAAAAATCTAGCCTATAGCAGGGTGTAGCAGTGAATCACATAGATGAGCGGAATACAACAATTACTGTAGATTTTCGTCATTACATTGTTTGTGCAACATGACTCGCAGAAAAGAAAAGTAAAAAAAACTGTAATAAAATTCCAAAAATTTCTACATATCAAGATGTGCACTTCCTGCTGCTGCTAGATTACACAGGCAGAGGGAGGAGTGAGAAAGCAGGGGGTTGGGTGACACATGTTCTGCTCATTGTAACAGCCTGTGAATCTGCAGCACTGGGGGGGGGGGGGCTCTATAATGCTCCCAAGCACTTCAGACTCATTAGCATAATTTTGAAAGTTGATTTTAGAGAGAAGGAGGCCATGGATAACAAATATAAGAAGGTTACCAAAGTCACGGTGCCTGGATCTATGGATAAGTGTCCCTGGTTTATCATGATGGATTTTGATGAAAGATATTATTCAAATTCGTTTTTTTTCTTGGACATGGAACAGAAAAGTGTATAGCTTACTGGAGATGTCAACACTCCTTGTATGTGGGTTAGATAACTTTTAACAATTACCAATCTGGCAGTCTAAATATTCAACACTGAACCCCGTGACAGTATAGCATCATCAATTATTATAGGGATTTCTAGCATCCAGGATGGATATTAGGGTGAGAGTAGTAAAGTTTGGAGTTTCATCCATCTGCTCACAACTCAAGGTCAATATAGTAAACTAAAGTGATACTGAAACACAAGTAGTACCCATATATACTCAAGTATAAGCCTAGTTTTTCAGCACAAAAATGTGCTGAAAACCCAAACTCGGGTTATACTCAATTAAAAAAAATATATATATGTTTTACCAGGATTTTGTGGTAAAATTAGCAGCCCCGGCTTATACTTGGGTCGGCTTATACTTGGTAGATCATGTCCTACCGTCTAATAACTTAGTGGAGCCAAACTCACTATAGAATTGTAAGGAGATGGTATAAACCACTTTAACGATCCCATGTAAAGTGACTTCTTACAATACATTAAAACCCTACATAGGAAATCCTGTAGACAATCGTCTATATAGAACATATAAATACAGAACATATAGACAATATAAATCCCATAGTAGAGAAGGACTGATATCAACGGTTCCATCCCAAACACACTGGGGGACATTTACTATGGTGTTTCCGCCAGTTTTGTGGCGCTCTCACCGCATGTTCTGCTCTCAGACCTATTTATTAGCTGTCGGGGACAGAAAAAATGACTTTTTCCGTCTGCTCCGACTCTTCTCCAAAAAGGGGCGTGGCTTTGGCGGAGTGGAAACTCAGACAGAATTAATATGTGTCACAGCCATTTTTGGGCGCTGTAAACTGGCGGAAAGTAGACCAAAAGAAAACTGGTCTAGCAGGGACTGTTGGACACATTTCTGGTGCTCGGGACAGATTTTGGTCCCAGGGACAGAAAATGGTCTCGGGGACAGAAATGTCTCTGCACAGCTCTACAATATTAAATGTGTATCTTCTTTCCGAGAGCAGGTCGGTAACAAAGCCAATGCAGACACCGACACTTTAAGTAAATGTCCCCCAATGTGATGGAATATATTGCTGTTATTTTAAAAGCGATACAAAAGTTTGATACATTTTATCAAACGGGACTACTCGCAGGTCAGTTGTAGGAATGCAGAAGAGACAACTTGTTGGAAGGTAGCAGAGCTGATAATGTATTCTTTGAGGTTTTAGGTACGGCAAGTTGTGCGACAGGATCTCAGCCACAAGAGTCAATGATGAATTTCCATGCACAAATTTAGCAAATTTTACACCAAGTCGACAAAAATCATTGCCCTTATATAGGGATGGAGAACAACCTATAATATTACAATACCAAACAAAACAAGTCGTTCCTTAACTTTCCTTGAAGTTTGAGTTCGGGGGTCAAAATTTACATTGTAAGAAACTTTGCTGATTTCTATGACAAATTCACTTCTGTACGTTAAGAAAAAAACGGTACAATGACCACAAAGTCTTCTATATAGTGGGCTTATAGATGTGCAGAATATTTGATGTACACATTCCAGCGTAGACAGGGATATAACCCATGAATGAGGGGCTTTACACTGAAGCGCAGCCACAGATATAGGAAGTCTGTCCAAAAATCTAGAAGATCTATGCACAACCAAAAAAAGAAAAACCAACGTGACCTGAATTCTGGGTCATGTCAACTTGCGCAACGTGAAAAAAGCAACACGTCTTGTGTCCAAACAGGAAATTAATGTAAACACCGGCCTCTCGCTATAGATCTAAGTGAAAGACAAAGTTATAACATAAAATCCTGCAGAGACACTAAGACGACTCTACACTACTCTCCATCCAAAAAGCTGTAACCCAGGACACGTACATAGAAGATATTATATACCATGCACTGCTGGGGTGCATCAAAATACCAGGGTGATTTTTCAGGTTATAACTTATACAGATCAACCTTTAAAAACCACATAGGACTTTATGCACATTGAACCGATTTTTTTTACATATTGATAATGGTAAAGAAATATGTGTGTGATAAAAATGGGCAATTAATTGAAGTTATATACAACAGAACTAATAATTATAATGAATTTGGTTGTGACCTCTTGTATTAATATTGAAAGAGATAGGGAAGTGTCTATTAGATACAACAGATAGATGGGTTGGAAGGATGAGATAGATAGATAGATAGATAGATAGATAATATGATAAGAAATAGACAGACAGAGGGTAATTTTATACCAGAAAGAAAGTGACGGAGTATTACCGTAGTTTGAAAAAGATAGATAGATAATGATATTAGTAGATAGACTGATAGATAGACACTAGATAATCAGATTGATAGAAAGAAACAAATAGATAATAAATCAGCTAACAGATGGATGAATAGATAGATAGATAGATAGATAGATAGATAGATAGATAGATAGATAGATAGATAGATAGATAGATAGATAGATAGATAGATAGATAGATAGATGACAAAATAGACATGAGACAATAAAAGATATGCATGAAATATATATGGGGTTAACAGACATGTTAACTGAACTGTATAACCAGATAGATACAGAGGTAGTAGATATGGGATAGATAACCAGTAAGATAGATAGATACATAGATAGCTAATAAATGGGATTGGTGATAGATAGACTGACTATCCATAAAATATTGACTACACAGTTAAAATTTAGCAGAGAAACCACAATACAAATCTTGAAAACTTCCTAAATGTATCAAAAAATATGTAACCGAACATAAATATGAAATAGCCAATATGTATTTTACATCCATTTCAAATATAATATTGATACAATCTTTATATCAGGCAAAAACCTAAATACTACTTGGGTCTTCTAGGGTTAAAGAAACTTCCGAGCTCGAATCGAAAAATGAAAAAGAAACCACAAATGGGGAAACATGACTTTGTGTCATTGACAATGACAATGTTCTAGAATTAGTTGCATGAACTTGGATGTAATGTACATAGTCTCACATATTTTGGAGCGCTATTCCCATGTGTGATACAATTATGGATGGAATGTCACAGACACAAGGTGACCTAGAAATAGGTAAATGAAGTCTTATTCAATGTGTTCGCCCATCATGGAAACAGACAATGATACAATGAGGTGCCAGTGCTTGCACTCCAAACACTGTTGCTAGTAATCAGTTACACTATATACTATACACTATATTTAGGGGCTGATGAATGCAAATATATATCAATACAGATGAATGGTGAACTGTACTGTATCCCTACGGGGGAAATTGACACCAATTTCAATTATGCCAACAATCAGACGCCATTTATTAGATGGCTATTTGCTTATAATTCATAGAATTTCCTCTAGATATTATAGATTTTATGTTCAATAGCTTTATGTATACAAGTGCATGCATACGGCGCTGCAGAATGTCAATGCTATATGTAACCTATACAAGTGCATTCTCTGTACAGCGCTGCAGAATATGTTGGCATTATATGTCACCCATACAAGTGCATTCTCTATACAGCACTGCAGAATATGTTGGCGCTATATGTCACCCATATAAGTGCATTCTCTATACAGCGCTGCCGAATATGCCAGTGCTAAATGTCACCCATATAAATGCATTCTCTATACAGCGCTGCAGAATATGTCGGTGCTATATGTCACCCATACAAGTTTATTCTCTGTACAGCGCTGCAGAATATGTGAGTGCTATATGTAACCCCGATAAGTGCATTCTCTATACAGCACTGCAGAATATGTTGGTGCTATATGTCACCCATACAAGTTCATTCTCTGTACAACGCTGCAGAATATGTGAGTGCTATATGTAACCCCGATAAGTGCATTCTCTATACAGCACTGCAGAATATGTTGGTGCTATATGTCACCCATACAAGTTCATTCTCTGTACAACGCTGCAGAATATGTGAGTGCTATATGTCACCCATATAAGTGCATTCTCTATACAGCACTGCAGAATATGTTGGTGCTATGTCACCCATACAAGTTTATTCTCTGTACAACTCTGCAGAATATGTGAGTGCTATATGTAACCCCGATAAGTACATTCTCTATACAGCACTGCAGAATATGTTGGTGCTATGTCACCCATACAAGTTTATTCTCTGTACAACTCTGCAGAATATGTGAGTGCTATATGTCACCCATACAAGTTTATTCTCTGTACAACTCTGCAGAATATGTTGGTGCTATGTCACCCATACAAGTTTATTCTCTGTACAACTCTGCAGAATATGTGAGTGCTATTTGTCACCCATATAAGTGCATTCTCTATACAGTGCTGCAGAATATGTTGGCGCAATATATATCACCCATATAATTGCATTTTCTATACAACTCTGCATTATTTGTCGGTGCTATACGTAACCCGTAAAAGTACATTCTCCGTACAGCGCTGCAGAATACGTTGGTGCTATATAGATGACTAGAGGAGGCAGAAGCTGTAAAGGATATAGTGTCTCGCACGTCGTGAGCAGCTGCTTTTTAGCTTTTCCTATACCAAGCACATAAAGATACAGGGATAATGCAGGATACGGCTCCATATGGTTGTCAAAAAAACGTAACAATAAAGTATCTCAAGACAAAGAAAAGACATGACCGCCACCTGTAGCTGTAAGGGCGATAGTGACCCTATAACAGCCCGCTGGGGTTACTTGCCTCAGTTTTGGTAATGCGATGCCTGGCCAGCTTCACCACGGCGAAATTCCCTTTCCCTAAAGTGCGTTCTATGTCATAGAATCCGACCCGGACAGGACCCCGGTGTACATGCCTCTGACAATCCGCCATGACCATGCTGGGACCCAGGCCAGGGAGGCAAATGACAAAGGGGCAAAAGACATCAACCGTGGCACGATCACACCCCCACCCTGCAGCAGATGCCCACCGTCACAGGTCACCACAGGGGGGGCTCTGGGGCAGGTACAAAGAAACAATGTCCAGTCCAGTCTGTAAAAAAAAAAAAAAAAGAATTCAGGAGTCCAGGATACAGATCATCCCATGGGGAATGCACAGACACCTTGGAGTTCTGCTCATTGTCCTGGAGTTGTAGGGTCACATCCAGCAAGGGAGGAAAGTCACTTTAATGAAGTTGTAGCAGCAGCAGCAGGCAGTGTCATGGAGGGCTGTGCAGGCATGGAGCTACTGCTGCTGCAGGAGGCCAGTGAGTGGAGCTCTGCACAAGCCGCAGCCGCTGCACACCGCTTCATGTTCTCAGGCTCGTGTGCATTGACGTCACAGCTGCAGGAGGTCTCCTGGGCGGGGCTTAGCTCCTTCACAGCTCACTTGCCAAATGGGTTGCCCCTAGCAACCCGAGCCAGCTCTGACGTCAAGCGCCCTTGTGCCCGGCCTGTCAGTCATGGCGGGAGCGGGAGAGGAGGAGGAGGAGGAGGAGGAGGAGGAGGAGGAGGAGGAGGAGGGTGAATGTGTGTGCGAGCATGGCGCGGTGCTGCCGGCTACCACACACACAGCTCACCCTCCTGCTGGACTGTGGGAAACAATAAACTCTTACTTTACACTGGTCTATGATATACATATATGTGTCCTGTATGTATATCACACAATAAAGACACGTATGACATATGTAATGTATATATCACACTATAGATCTGTATGTAACATATATATCACACTATAGATCTGTATGTAATGTATATATCACACTATAAACTTGTATGTAATGTATATATCACACTATACACCTATATGTACTGTATATATCACATTATACACCTGTGTATAATGTATATATAACACTATAGACCTATGTGTAATGTATATATCACACTATAGACCTATGTGTTATGTATATATCACACTATATACATTACATACAGGTCTATATCACACTGTATGTAACATATATATATATCACACTATACACCTATATGTAATGTATATCTCACACTATAGACCTGTATGTAATGTATATATAATAATAATAATAATTCTTTATTTATATAGCGCACACAGATTACGCAGCGCTGCAAGCATTGGTCCCTGTCCCCATGGGGCTCACAATCTAAACAACCTAACAGTATGTTTTTTTGAAGTGTGGGAGGAAACCGGAGGACCCGGAGGAAACCCACGCAAACACGGAGAGAACATACAAACTCTTTGCAGATGTTGACCTGGGTGGGATTCGAACCCAGGACCCCAGTGCTGCAAGGCAGATGTGCTACTCACTCAGCCACCGATATCACACTATAGACCTATTTGTTATGTATATATCACACTATAGACCTACACTCACCGGCCACTTTATTAGGTACACCATGCTAGTAACGGGTTGGACCCCCTTTTGCCTTCAGAACTGCCTCAATTCTTCGTGGCATAGATACAACAAGGTGCTGGAAGCATTCCTCAGAGATTTTGGTCCATATTGACATGATGGCATCACACAGTTGCCGCAGATTTGTCGGCTGCACATCCATGATGCGAATCTCCCGTTCCACCACATCCCAAAGATGCTCTATTGGATAGAGATCTGGTGACTGTGGAGGCCATTTGAGTACAGTGACCTCATTGTCATGTTCAAGAAACCAGTCTGAGATGATTCCAGCTTTATGACATGGCGCATTATCCTGCTGAAAGTAGCCATCAGATGTTACAGGGTACATTGTGCTCATAAAGGGATGGACATGGTCAGCAACAATACTCAGGTAGGCTGTGGCGTTGCAACGATGCTCAATTGGTACCAAGGGGCCCAAAGAGTGCCAAGAAAATGTTCCCCACACCATGACACCACCACCACCAGCCTGAACCGTTGATACAAGGCAGGATGGATCCATGCTTTCATGTTGTTGACGCCAAATTCTGACTCTACCATCCGAATGTCGCAGCAGAAAACGAGACTCATCAGACCAGGCAACGTTTTTCCAATCTTCTTCTGTCCATTTTCGATGAGCTTGTGCAAATTGTAGCCTCAGTTTCCTGTTCTTAGCTGAAAGGAGTGGCAGCCGGTGTGGTCTTCTGCTGCTGTAGCCCATCTGCCTCAAAGTTTGACGTACTGTGCGTTCAGAGATGCTCTTCTGCCTACCTTGGTTGTAACGGGTGGCGATTTGAGTCACTGTTGCCTTTCTATCAGCTCGAACCAGTATGCCCATTCTCCTCTGACCTCTGGCATCAACAAGGCATTTCCGCCCACAGAACTGCCGCTCACTGGATGTTTTTTCTTTTTCGGACCATTCTCTGTAAACCCTAGAGATGGTTGTGTGTGAAAATCCTAGTAGATCAGCAGTTTCTGAAATACTCACACCAGCCCTTCTGGCATCAACAACCATGCCACTTTCAATGGCACTCAAATCACCTTTCTTCCCCATACTGATGCTCGGTTTGAACTGCAGGAGATTGTCTTGACCATGTCTACATGCCTAAATGCACTGAGTTGCCGCCATGTGATTGGCTGATTAGAAATTAAGCGTTAACGAGCAGTTGGACAGGTGTACCTAATAAAGTGGCCGGTGAGTGTATATGCAATGTTTATATCACACTTTAGATCTATATCTAATGTATATATCACACTATACACCTATATGCAATGTATATATCAGACTATAGATCTATATGCAATGTATATATCAGACTATAGATCTATATGCAATGTATATATCACACTATAGACCTATATGTAATGTATATATCACACTTGTAAGGGATTTCAAAAAATAGACCTATATGTAATGTGTATATCACACTATAAAGCCATGTATGTAATGTATATATCACACTATAGACCTATATCTAATGTATATATCTAATGAAGACATATACATGTAATTCATGTATCATACAATAAGGACATGTATGTAATGTAGATATCACACTATAAACTTATAGGTAATGTATAAATAACACAATAAAGACATGTATATAATGTAGGTTTCCTATGAGACAATAAACACTTATATGTCATGTATATATCACATAATAAGAATAATGAGATGTATATGTGATCACATAATAAAGACATGTATGTAATGCATATCACATATGTCATGTATGTATCGGGAAAATATCACTACCGTATGTAAAATGTACAAAACATGTAATAATAGCATAGTATCCTAGACCCCCCCCCCCCCCCCATCTTACTGCTTACACACTGACTAAGAAAAATATAAGAATCCACATATAAAAACTGAAATCTGCGTCCCCTTTGTTCGCGTCTTGTTTTTTTTTTGGTGCCATGGTTTAGGTATAAACAATGTAAAAATAAAATGCACACATTGAGCGTTACTTTGCATATTTGCCACAAACCATTGTTTTGTTTTTTTGGCTGTGCGTTAGCAGAGGGCCCCATCTATTTCTATGGGGTCAGTCACACAGTTCTGATTTCCGCGGTGCTGTGTGTGAGCCGACTGCCTGAGCCGCAAATTATGAAGCAGGTCCCATTCCTGCCTGTGACTGCAGCTATGGATCAGACTTGTTCTACTGTCATTGATGTGTGAGTGCAACGGACATGGGGGGATCCTCTTTAACCGCCGGAGACAGGTTTGTTTTTTTTTAGCACAAAATATCAGTAGATATTGGTAAATGGTCGAGTTTGTGCTTTGATTTCTCATACAATACATTGCAGTTCTTCTGTACTGCAATGTATTGGATCTCTCAGTGTTTTACTGACAGTTTGCCTATTAATAGGCCACTGTATATGGCATACACAGAGGTCTTTGTCAGACCTCTGGCTGCCATGGCAAGCCCCCGCCACCAAGCAATCTATCTTCCCGCTGTCTCTCATCTTAGCTGCCATGATCGTGCTTGATCGTGGCAGTTAGGGAGTAAAACTGCCCGGCAAGGAGAGATCTCCCTGCCGGGCAGATGCGGTGGGGACCAATGCAGGCTTGGTAATCCTGACATGGTGGCTCTCCGTGCCACGCTGATCACCGCGCATGCACCCTCCGCTACACTGTCTTTCTAGGCAGTGCAGAGGTACACAAATTGCACAGTCACCGCCCCTAGCCACGCCCCAACCCCGCCCCCTCATGAATACGTCGGACAGCTTTGCGAGCTGTCCGACAATTACATCCTACCCCGCCGCAATGTTTGATAGCGTTACCGGATGTTTCCGGTAACGCTATCACTCTAACACTGGGGCCTTTGATCGAGCACTAGTACAGTAAGCAGCTCCTAGTGTCGATAAATTGGGTGACAGGTCCCCTTTAAGTTGCCTGGGACTGCAGGAAGATTTGGAGGATTTGGTCCTGTTTGGTGAACTCTGTCCTGGGGTCGATCGCCTGAGAGCCCACAGAAAGGGCTCTGAGTGCCACCTCTGGCACCCGTGCCATAGGTTCGGCACCACTGGTTTAGGGTCCCAAAACTGGGTGACAGGTCCTCTTTAAAGAGACAAATACTGTAATTGTTTTGTAATAAGTGGAACATGTTGCCCCACAGATAAGTTCTTTTTCAGAGATTATTTTATGTTTCCAGAAGTTTCTGTTATTCAACTCAAAACACTTGTCAGTATGGAAACAGACACGTTGAATTCCATTTGTCATTTTCCTGGTCTCCGATGCTTCCAAGTTATGTGACTGCACATGTCATGCTCTATCACTCACCACTGTGATGTTTGTGCTTGCAGGCCCTGAACATCTCTCATTTTGAAATCTGTATTTCTATTAAACTAAAAGCTTTATTTCTTCAAAACATGAGGCTGCATGTGTATAGTTTATTGGTAAATATATTAAAGGGGGCCTTTCATCAACTCCATCAACTCAAACTCTTGGCACCCTTTAAAAGTTGTTGCTATATTGGGGCACATTTACTTACCCATCCCGTCGTGATCCCTGAGGAGCGTTGTCCGACGAGGATTCGGGTCTGCCGCGATTCACCAAGATCGTGCGTCCCATTTCCTGCATGTGTCGCTTTCCCGATCAGGTTCACCTTTTTCGTCCTGGTGCATGTACGTGCTTGGCTTGTGACACCATTTTGAATGTTAAATCCCACGCATTGTCCGAATCCGTCAGATTGTCCGATGGCCAGGCCCCCCATTTGTGTCGCGTGAAAGCCGGCGTCGATGTGTCAAAATCCGATCGCGTGTGACAAAAAGCCATTCTAAATGCGGCGCTAATCGGAAATAGTCGGATATTCCGACGATAGTGCGGTCCGCGGACCCTTAGTAAATGAGCCCCATTGAGTCTACCATAGTTGACATACAAAGGATCAGTGGTGACGTCACATTGACATCGCACCAAAGCCCAACACAGGTCGCAGAACTTCACTGAGGCCACACAGGCCAGCGGGGAACCAAAGATGTAAGTATAAGTTCAGGGGCGTAACTAGGAGAGGCCAGGCCCCATTGCAGACTTCTGAATGGGGCCCCTTACTCCTTAGAAAAGATACATATTTTTTTTCTAAAAACATTTATGCACTGGTACATACATTTATACACTTACACAGATCTGACCACATGGGGGAAATACACAACAGGAATTATAGATGAGAGATCCCTAGTCCTGTGGTTCTGCTGTTCCCTCCCTCTCCCCGACATTTCTTATGTGAGGCACTGATTCATGCTGTGTACTGTGGAAGATGTGCACTAGAATAAAAATATTATGATGTACAATGTGCAGCATAACATGTATATAATGGTACACATCCCACATTCTTGTGTGGTAGTGTGTCCGGTCAGATACCAGGGCCCTCTGACACTGGGGGCCCCATAGCAGCTGCTAGGGCTTCTACCGCTGTATTATGCCTCTGTATAAGTTCTTTATTATTTTTACACCACCTGGGATCAATAAAAAAAAAACTTCTTACCAGATAATCCCTCAAAGAGGTAGTCAAATATAAAGAAAATGTGGTTATAGTGTTCCATACATAGCACCTTACATGTCCCATCACATCACTATTGCAAATCAGTCCAATTCACTTTGCTGGAGCTGAACTGTAGGAGGCGTCACTTTACATGTCAAGCAAGTGGTACCGAACCATTAACCCTTTCCCAACGCACGCCGTAATAGTACGGTGCGCGTCAGGTGCATGGCGAGGGCTGAGCCCTCTCCATAGTCGGCAAGTCTTTGCTGCATATTGCATAAAAGAAGTTAAAGATTTTTGAAGGTAGGGAGTGAAAAATGGAAATGAAAAATACAAAAAAGGGCCAGGTCATTAAGGGGTTAATAGATGTGTATTGCTAAATTACCTCATATTGTTTCCCCCACAAAAGAGGAGGTAAAATGGCCTCCATTGAAGGATGTGCTCCTTCAATGTACTAGATTATCCTTCGCCCTCCACTCGGCGCCCTCCACTCGGCCAGATGCGCCCCCCCCCCCTCACGCCCCTTCACGCCCCAGTGACGTGAAGGTGGCGGATTGGGGCAAATAATCGCAAGTGCTAGCAATGAGCTAGCATTTGCGATTATTTCAGGGCCTCTGCGCCACACCAGGTCCTGATAAATATGCCCCTAAATGTCTATATCTATCAATCTATCTATCTGCCTATCTATTTTTGCTCTATGGGTGATTTATCATCTTTTTTTGCGACTTTTTGGTGTGTTTTTTGAGACTTCTTGGCTGAAGTATATATTTGCATCTTTTTTTGAGACTTTCCAAAAGTTAGCGGCGCATGGCGCACTTACGTCTCATTTAACTTAGTAATCCAGATGTTTTCCTAATTTATGACATGCAACTTTTTTAAAAATGTCTCAAAAAAGTGCTCCTCACCAGAGCAGGCGCAGATAACCAAAAAAAACAATCAGACACATTTGATAAATCAACTTTCTTCTTTTTTTTTGGTTTATAGGTGCATTTTTGCGATTTTAATGCAGATTTTTTGCATGCAATTTTTTTCCTCTTTTTTTCCCATCCGTTTTGACTGAGAATTCTGCATGGAAACTGCACATTGATGCAGATTTTCACTCTCCCATAGACTTCAATGGGGAAATTTATTTTTTTTGTTATTTTGTAACTTCATGTTTATTTTTCACATAAAAATTTTGTCATAAGCATCAGGAGCATCAGTCATACAGCTGTTCTTGATGTTTTGTTAATATATATATTTTTTAAATTGATTATTTTAAAAAGAAAACAATGATGATAGCTTACCAATATAAACCATCATAATATGGGGCTCTTCACATTAACCCCTCCCTCCCCTTGCCTGAACACATCCCGCAGGAGGGAGGTCCCCAGTTATTTCAATCTCCATATAAGGGCACTGACCTCAATGGGAAACAGCCAAATACAATGGCATCAGCCAATCACTATCTTTTGCCGAGGTTGACTCCTCCCCCTGCTTTCATATTGCCCTCTATACGCACACAGTGATACGTCAGTGATATACAGTGTAAGGACACGCTGCTGAGCCCCACAAGTTCTCCTTATAATGTATGTGATAGAGGAGCCGCACCAGGTACAGGACACACAGGGACAGGACATTTCTATATACAAAGCTGAAACAGTAATATTATCATTAAAACATAAAATTATATCCATTTTTTTTATTTTTATATAAAATCCTCCCAAAAAAGAACTATTAGTCTGAAGAATGTTCCTAAATGGTAAATGATTGTATGTTTCCAGCAGAATGTCGTCGGCTGAAGAGAGACATTTTAGGCGCACAAAAATGTGCAAAATAGAACAACATAGGATAAATCTGGCCCAGATATTTTTCTATTTAACTATTGGTGTGCTGCGGTTTTTTTATTTTATCTATCTATCTATCTATCTATCTATCTATCTATCTATCTATCTATCTATCTATCTATCTATCTCTATTTATCTATCCCAGCTCTATCTATCCATCTATCTATCTCCTATCTATCTATCTATCTATCTATCTATCTATCTATCTATCTATCTATCTATCTATCTATCTATCTATCTATCTATCTATCATCCCTAAGTGAGATTGTGATTGGATAAGTTTACTTATAAAACCTGTGAATTCATGAATAACTATAAGATTTTGAGCACATGTCCTAATTTCTAAAAATTGGAGAAGACAATTGAGGCATCGCCCAGTGTGACCAATTACTTGCTATTATTCCAGTCAAAGCTGGAAACAAAGGTTGTTGATCATGATTATTTATAAGGCTGTGTCCATTATGTGTCAGTATATTATTATTATAGTGATTATAGACTAGGGTTATGATCATTAATGTCAGGAACCACTTCATTTTGGAAACAATTGGGGTGAGAGAGTACACATGGCTGTAACTACTTTTGTGTTACCCTATAATGTGGTACTCCTGTATTAGACTATCTTCCCATCTCATGATGTTTTAGATCAGAGCTCCCAGAGCTCCTCATCTTCATTCGCATAATTTTAAAAGCCTTCTTTTTTGTAAAAAAAGGCAGAAGAAGCTAAAAGAAGTGTGCATCCGGCCGGGGGGGAGGGGGGGGGGGCGGGGGGCGGCGGACGGTTATACACCAGTATGTAAGTTTGCTTGGTTTACAATCCTTCATCCTGGTGCCAGATTTCCTTGAAGGAGTCACTGTAAAGTTTCTTTCCCACAAATCAATAGCTCTTGGGATGAAAAATAACTTTGCCTATCATCTTTGTTACCTATATCCAGCAGTTTCTTTGCTATAACCCTCAGATTATCTCAGTGCTAGTAGTACTTACCTCTGCCTGTGCTGACAAGCCCTTGAGTCAGTCCAGTAAACAAACAAAGTAAGCTCCCTTCTCACAGAGGAGGAGGTCATGTGACTTAGCTCCCCCAGTCTTTGAAGCAGAGCTGAATGTGTTCAGAACTGTGGATACAGATGTTCCTGCACAGAATAGTGAAGTACAAGATCTCCCCTGTTCCCTATCAGTGCCTCCATCCCAGTCTGTGATTCTACAGAAATTTCTCTGTCTCTCTCTGCAGCTCATGCTCCTCCTCTCCCCCACCTTGTCAAAGCAGTATCTGCTTTGTATAGATAAGCTATTAACCCTTAGTGCTCACACAGCACAGACTATACATTTCATGCGAAAGTTTTACTTATGATTTCTTCCACTTATTACATGCTCATTGCTCCTTCATGGAAACTGCCAGGCTAGTCACCATACACATCCTGTAAGTGCACTGTGCAGCAGTGGATTTACTTGTGGGAACCTAAATGGGTTTAGTGCTAAATTACTTTGAGAGAGAACACAGGGCATCATGGGATCTGTGGCAGCTTGAATCGGACTCAGCTTCAGGGCATAGACAAACAGACCATAGCCTCCGCCCACTTCACCAGAACTTTGGAAAGAAAAGGGTGAGCAGCACAATATGGGCATCAATCTGTTTGTTTTTAAAGGGGGAATCACATATAATAATTTGGTGAAATCATTATAACTTGACAGCTACCCTTTAAAACTTTTGGCCACAAATATTAAAGTTTACAAGAGTAAGGAAAATCCCTTTATATGGTAATCCATATTGTACTTACACTGATCAATTTTTGCCTTCTGTCTCTTTGATTTTTGGAATCCAGTGACTCACCGGCAGCCCCATCGGGACTTCCAATGCTGAGGACATCATTATATTACCGTTATCATTATAGGAGCACTGTGGTCTCTTCACAGTCTACAAAGCACATGGCCATACTTTGTACAGTGGCTGTTTTTGGTATTGCAGGCAATGCTGGCAAATGGGAGCAGCACTCACCAGAGCACCACGTCCGCATTAAACAGCTGATTGTCATGGGTGACAGGTGTCCGACCTCTTTTGATCTTATATTGATCCAGTCCTAAGGATAGGCGCTCATTCAGTAAATCCCATAATACCCCTTGAACATCAATGTTAATGGGGCTAAATAGATCTTGAATTCTGTCATCTATAATTAATGCACCTTATGGTTAAACATATATTATACAGATTCTTTCCCAGGTTTCTATGACATTATATCGTCTATTACATTTCAACCTGCCCCCATCATACAGATACACTACGACCATTCTAAATTGACGTTACATTTTGGCTTCAAATCTTTATTTTATTATTAAGCATTTCCATTAACTAGTCTGAGATATAGTACCTGCCTGTATACATGAACCTTTAGTCTTGGGAATGGAAAACTCAATTATGCTTTTTTTTCAGCGCTTCTAGTGTTATCCCATTGGTTACGTTATGCACGGAGGATAGGTAACAAGTAGCTGAACTGTGAATTTTCAACCCCCAGCAATCCGGAGAATGGTGGTCCCATTCTCACTGATGGGGGAGTGTCAGGAGATTAATGAATCTGCTTTGTCCGATGATAATGCACTGTGTCACGATTCACTAAGATCGTGTGCCCGATGTGTCGCTTCCCCGCTCAGGTCCGACAGAGTTCACCACCTTTCAAGTGGTGCATGTAAGTCCATTAGCCAGAGCAGCTACGCCAAAAAACGATCGTGTGCGGCAAAATCCCAGCGCAGACACCTATTAAATATCTGTCAAAGCCATGTAATCCCCGAAAACGGCGAACAGTCCGACAAAAGTGCGCACACGAGCCCCACTCCTGAACACTCCTATAGATAGTGAATGGAGCGGCAGGACACATGATTCACCATTCTCTGGAGAGCGGGGGGTCCTGTTCTTGTGATCAGTAAGGGTCCCAGTAGTGGGACTCTTGCTAATTAGCTTGTTACCCTTGGGACCGCCTCTTTAAGCTGGTCAATGGGCTAATAACTATCTTACCTAAATACCCTTCAAACATGAAAACTTTGCCATTACTAATAAAAAGGGGGGAATTTAGCTTTTCTCTCTGAGAACAAAAGGAGCCAGTACTTAAAATCCAACAAAATAGCCCCGGGAGTGATAGGAGGATTTCATACATGTTATATGGTGAGTGAATATGGTGGGTTTTGTTAACATCTTCAGTAAGTAATAGTTATGGCCATTTTTATAAACTTAATAATCCGCTATGCAGAAGTTGTTACTAGGTACCATGATCACCAGAGAAGAACCCTTCAAAGAAGAGTCTCATCAAATGTGTTCATGAAATATTATTGCGTGGTTACTATGATATTAACAGAAGCAATATTCTTGCAATATATGTCTACAGGTGTAATGAGTGAATGTACTCTTATCAAATGCAAATTTATAGGGGAAGCACTATTTAAATGTTGACCACAAAGAAATAAAATAACCAATATGGCTAGAAGGAAGATGGAAATTTCCCTGGCTGAGAGTGGCAGAGATACCTGAGCACTGTGCTCCACAATTACTGACACTCCTAAAGGGAGCTACAGGACCCATGCTTGACCCACTGCACCATCAATCAGAACAGAAACCCAGTTCTCGTGATCCCAGTATTCAGACCCTCACCGATCAGATTGTTATCCCCTATCCCGTGGAAGTACATGAATAAGTTAATGTATTGTATGCACCATGCAGACAAATGAGTACAGGTAAAAACCTGAGTAACTTCGACTTTGGCCAAATTGTCATACTACATGACTAGGTCTGAGAATTTTCAAAATGCTAGGTCTTGTGTCATACCTGTAAAAAGTCACATAATGAAGGACAAATAGTTTTATTGGAATATCAGATTCATCCATTTGTGTGGTAAAGATTAGTGGAACCCTTCAATGTCATACTAGATTATTGTTGCAAAATAATCTAAAAGAAGGAACAGCTGGCAATGGTAGAAAGGTGGTGGAACACATATAGGGACGGTGATCGAAACAGTGCAAAGTCAGATTAGACAGTCTCAGCGTCCATGTACACTACTGTATATGGGGCTGTGAGCTAGCTGTACAAATTACAGTGAGGCTGCCATGTCTCACCGAGCTGTGGCTGTGCCGGGTGACTGCTACGCAAAATATTAGGCTGATCCTCACCCGGCCATGTCAACCAAGCCGCAGACACATAGGGGCAGATTTACTTACCCAGTCAGTTCGCGATCCAGCGTCGCGTTCTCTGCAGTGGATTTGGGTCCGGCCGGGATTCATTAAGGTAGTTCCTCCAACGTCCACCAGGTGGCGCTGCTGCGCTGAAGAGCATCGGAACGCACTCAAATACACCGGCCTATCCTGGATGAAGGTAAGTGCAAGCTCCGCGACACTTTCGGTTTTTTAAATGCGGCGGTTTTTCCGAATCCATCGGGTTTTCGTTCGGCCACGCCCCCGATTTCCGTCGCGTGCATGCCAGCGCCGATGCGCCAAAATCCGATCGCGTGCGCCAAAAACCCGGGGCAATACAGGGAAAATCGGCGCAAATCGGAAATATTTGGGTAACACGTCGGGAAACCGCGAATCGGCCCCTTAGTAAATGACCCCCATAATCTCAATCTTGTTTTTCGACCCGGATGGGTTCATGTGTGTGAGGCCTTATACAATGTCATATTAATCACAGCATCTAACATACCTCCCAACCTCTGGGCTGAGCCCACCACCCTAGTATGCCCACACACTATAATACCTGTAATAATGGCTCTTACTCCAAATATTATCACCGAATACAATGCACCATTCCCCCTCCCCTCTTATTGTGGTCCCTTTCTCTGCTCCTCCTCTTATTCTGAACTAGTCTCTGTTCCCCCTCCCGTTTTACTCTGCACCCTTTCTTTATTATGACCCTTATCTGCTCCGCCTTTTATTGTGCTCCCCCTCTTATTGTGCCCCCTTCTCTGCTTCACTTTTTATTGTGCTCCCCCTCTTGTTGTACCCCCCTTTCTGCTCCTCTGCCTATTTTGCTCCACTTTCTTATTATGCCCCCTCTCTGCTGCCCCTCTTATGGCCCCTCTTTTGTTGAATAAAATATATAATCTGTACTCACCTTTCCTTGTTCCCCTGCTGAGTCTGCCTCTTCCTCCACTGTGTCTGCACTACAGCAGCACCCGGCAGGCGCACTGTGATGACATCACTGCACGTGCCAGGCTCATAAATAGACTCAAGTCCCACCTCTTGGACCAGCACCTATTTGGGGAACAGGAGCCCTTCCTTCCTCTCAGCCAAAAACGAGAGTTTGGTGCAAATGCGAGCCCATGTCAATGGGAGGCAAATGTATTGAATTGAATGCTTCCGGTTCCCCCAGAGACACAAATGGAGAGTTGACCTACATGCCTGGTCCCTCTGCATTCAAGTCTATGGGAGGCTGTGCATTCGTGGCAAACTCTCCTTTTGGCTTCGATACAGCAAGGGTGTAAGCAGACCTCTATTCTTAAAATAAGGCTCCCAGTGGTGGGGATGTCATAAATACCTTACTTGGGAATACCCTTTTAGCCTTCCTTATCTATTTATACATTTGCTATTTGTTGGCTTAATTAAAGAAAAACTGGCCAAAATTTTGCATAATTTCTGGCAAACGTCTATATTCTTTTAAAGTTATATCCCCTTTTAGTCAGCCACATCCCTTTTTCTATAATTATTGACCTTAAACCCTTAAAAGGTGTGATGAAAAGCATTTTGTCCATTTTTTAATGGTCTATACAGAATAATATAGATTTCTGTGTCAATTGATACATACGTATCATAGTAAATATTCTGAATGTGCGACAATACAAGTCCAATCCATGCAGCCTGTATATGACAACCTATGGAACTTAAAGGATATATTGCTAAGCCCTTGGTGACACACCACAGGACACCTCTTGGGTCAGAACTGTTTTTGCAGATCTCCGGGTCTTATACAATATTAGGGTCCAATGTGATGGCTGATGGACACATAGGGGCAGATTTAGTTACCCGGTCCATTCGCGATCCAGCGCTGAAGTCCGCTGAAATGCACTCAAGTACACCGGCCTATTCCTGGTGAAGGTAAGTGCAAGCTCCGCGACACTTTTTGTTTTTTAAATGCGCCGGTTTTTCCGAATCCGTCAGGTTTTCGTTCGGCCACACCCCCCGATTTCCATCGCGTGCATGCCAGCGCCGATGCGCCAAAATCCGCTCGCGTGCGCCAAAATCCCGGGGCAATACAGGGAAAATCGGCGCAAATTGGAAATATTCGGGCAACACGTCGGGAAAACGTTAATAATGTAATGTTAGATACAAATCTATTTTCTTCTAGAATTCTGTATAGTCCCTGTATAGGATAGGGATATCATGAACCCTCAATCCTCCCATCTTAGCTGTCACTCACAATAAGCAGGAGGTTATTTATAACTGTGACCTTTCTAAAAAGTTTACAGAAGATGAAGCATCAGTAGAAGTTCAATTGCCAACACCCAAAGGAGTGGCAGACGCTGGGTGTTAGCGAGCGAGCATGTTAATCCATACATTCTGCATAGACATAGGCGGCAATGGAAATTTGTTCTAAGTTTATACTGGAATAATGACGGTAAAGTGCAATGTATCCTGCAACAATGTATTTTATTATCACATCAAAGATCTTAAACATTCAATATCGAGCTTTCCAAGGTTTTTAACTCCTTCTGGAGGCAATTTAATTTTCAGGACTAAACTAAATTGTCTGTTTGAGGACTTCTTTTTTGCTAGACATGTTTTATTTTTTTAGGCTGTCATTTTGTGGTGCCTTTATATTCTTCACTAAATGTTATTAACTCTTTCTGGGGAAACGGAACAAAAAAACATCTCTTGACCTATTAGCCCACATCTGGTGTTTGCACCAGTTTTCTTTCTGACTTTGCACTGGAAAGATAATGCAATCTGCGTGTACATGTATCTATAAAGTGTCTGCGCCAGTTTTGTGTCACGGCTGCACTCTGTCTGATAAGACAGAAAAAATGTGCACCTAAAGGGACTGTTACTGCTTAGTCGGAGTTTGTGCCACATGTATTACTGATGTGCGCCACAATTCTGCAGCGTGAACAAAGTGCACACAGGGGGCACCAGATTCATGAAGAAGGCACACCAGTATTGATTAATCTGGCACACTCTGCACACTGCACTATAGACTGCGCTAGTCTTGATAAATATGGGCCTTTCACTGTCCCACTATATGATTTGATGCAGTCATCTGATCGCTTGTATAAAATACTTCCATACTGATTGTAATACAGTGACAGCTATCCTCCTGCAGCACATAATATAGGGTTACTCATAGGCCCCATTATGCAGGAAACTACATTGTTAGGAACCCCTAAGAGGCCAAGACAGCTATTGACTGCAGTATCTTAGGGGGTTATATATCAATGAATGTAGAGAATGACTGGAAATCCCTACAGAGCACTGCCCTTTTACAAAATCGAGGGATCAGCCTATAATAAAATAAAATCCTTAGAGGTCCTGCAGAGGAAAACATATTTTGGCCTCTGTGAGGGACTATTTTCCTAGGGTCCATTGAGGTGGGCAGACAGAATCAATTTATCTGCTAGTCCATTGGAACCCCAGGCTGACACTGAACCGGTTCTCTCCTTGTTATCCCACTGATGACCCAAGCTTCTTGGCAAGACTTGGTCAGAAGTTTATATCTGTCTATTTTCTTAGGTTTTGATAAACAGTTGCCCCCAAGAATCATTTTATTGAGTTGGTCCAAGAAACCAATGTCCAACGCTGGATAAATCCTCTCTTTGTCAAGCCTCTGATGGCCTTAGCTTCTTGGCAGGACTTGGATCCCTATGGAATTCCAGATACTGGGGCTCATTTACTTACCCTGCTCTGTTGCGATCCTGCATCGCGTTGTCCGACGAGGATTCGGGTCTGCCAGGATTCACTGAAGTCGTGCTCCCGATATCCAGCAGGTGTCGCTGCTGCGCCGAGGTCCGCCGGAGTTCCCCTTCTTCTTCCTGGTGTATGTAAGTGCGTGATCTTGCGACAGAAATGTTTTTTTAAATTCCGCGGTTTTTCCGAATCCACCGGGTTGTCCGACAGCCACACCCCCGATTTTGTGCGCTAAAAAAACAGGGCAATTCAGCGCAAAACGGAAATATTCGGGAAACCCAACGAAAGTGCGGCATTCGGACCCTTAGTAAATGAGTCCCAGTGTCTTGTGATAATATTCACAAACAAGCAAATGTAACGGACAAAATTCTTCAACTATGATCCTGTTCCATAATTTTAAAAGATAATTTTTTTATCCCAAAGAAAACATATGGTTTTCTACAACCCCATATGCAGATGAATATGAACATTGCAGACATTTCGGTGAAATTAATCTACAAATGTATTCATATAGCCATGCATTTTTTGGTTTGTTACATCAGCCATGAATTTTATGCATTTTATGCAGCTTCAGAAATCAGTGTTTTAATGTAGAAGTGTTTTTGTGGCTGTACGGTACATTCTGTTCATTGCAGGGAAGCAGCAATCTACAATTTTATTCCTGGTGAGAACTAGAATTCTCTGCCGTACGTTCCTATTCTGCGGGCTGCCTTTTTAAGACACTGATGATAAAAATAAGAATTATTACTGAGCAGCAGGCCGTCCTTATCTCCGGCACACTCTGACGTCACAACATGCCACAGATAACAGTATTATCACAGCTCCTGTCCTTCTGCTCCATTCACTGAGGCTGCTATTGAGAGAAGCCAAGCTTTTACCAGCTATAAGACTACTGGTACTCTCCATTATTCATCCAACATTGTGGCATAAAGATGTAGTCTGTAGTCTTAGATGTGTATGTGACTGACATATAAAATGTATCCGCCTTTGTCATGCAGATGCATGGCCTTATAGGAAATTCTACCATCAAAATCCAGCATGATAAACCAGGGACACTTACTCATAGATCCAGGCACCATGACTATGGTAATCTTTTTATATTTGTCATCCATGACCCCTTCCTTCTAAAATCAACTTTGATATTATGTGCCAGAGACAGGGGGAGTTACTAAAGCCCCTCCATGCTGTAACTTCACAGACTGTTGCACTGCGCAGCATCACTGATTGGCACTGGCACATCCGGGTTTCCTTTTTAAGCTGGCTGCTCCCAATATTCCCTGCCGGATCTTTGAGCACACAGCTTTAGAGAAAGCTGCCCTTGCAACTGTTCTTGTTCCCGTTCCTGTGCTGCCTTGATCTCCAGTTGTGAACCCGGACCTGACCTCTAACTTCGCTCCATTGCCGCCAGCCCTGACTATCTGCCTGGTCCTGACTCCGAGCCTGCAATCCGAATCTGTACCTCGACCTTGGCTGCCACAGCAGGCTGGTCGCACCTGTGGAAGACCTGGTGGCAGCACGCCGCAGCAACACCATCCTGGTTTGCGGCAGGCTCTGGTGAAGACCAGGTGCCACTTAGATTCCGGTCCAAGGTGTCTGCTTGTGTCATCTCCCACGGTGGTCCAGGGGGTTCACTGACCCCGAGTCCTGACAATTAGCCTAATTTTAAAAGTTGCTTTTAGAAAGAAGAAAGCCAAAGATATAAAATATAAGAAGATTACCACAGTCACAGTGCCTGGATCTATGAGTAAGCGTCTCTGGTATATCATGCTTCATTTTAATGGTAAATTTACATAATATTATCTCGGCAATTTGGCTGCAAAATAATTTTTCTTTGACATACATAACACACAGCATTTTCAGCGTGGTGGGTGTGTGACCCCCAAAGACCATACAGTACCATGTATATAAAAGAGGTGTTAACAAACCTCATTCATAAAAAAGTGTCAAATCTGACTCTTTATTTGCAGTCTCTGGAAGTGGATGCCCAAAAACATGACAAATCTTTATTTTTATTTTATGTCATACACCAGAAAGGACAAATAACAGATCTGTTGATTTGGTTGGGTTGTTACAGATAGAATGATAAGTATTGTATGTATTTTTTTTATTCCATCTTTATCCATTATCTGACTTCCAATTGCAATCATTTGATCATTTGTATACACCTCTATGTTGCAATGTATTGAACACTTCCAGGCAGCCTATTAGACACATAGGGGGTTATTAATCACACGTTGGCACTCATGGGTAGTGCTATCGCTCTTACTGTATCTGGCCGTTTACCTGCACAGCATGTATCTCTATGCCAGGCCATGCCTGGTGTAAAAATAAAAGTTTTGGGGGTTTTGGCGCCAACTTTGATGTGACACAAATCGGGGGGTGGCCGTCGGACAAGCCAACTGACTCGGACTAAGTGCGGGATTTAACATTCAAATTGTGTCGTAAGACAATGCACTCACATACACCAGGAAGAAGAAGGTGAACTCCGGCGTACCTCAGCAGGGAAGCGACACATGCAGGATATTGGGCGCATGATGTTGGTGAATCGCGCAGGACTTCATCCTCGTCAGACAGTCCGGTTCGGGGATCGCGACAGGACCGGGTAAGTAAATGTGCCCCATTGACTGCAGGCTCTTACGGGTTAACCAGCCCTTTCTGGACCTTGAATTATGAATATAAGATCCTGACAGGGCAATTGCTCATGGACAGATAGAGATCACATGACCCTCCATCTGCGGCCATTTTATGGACAGGAATCTCTGGCTGATGAGGTAAAAGACTGGAGGCTTCACTTTACATATCAAGAAAGCAGAGCAGAACTATTACTAGATGTATATTGTTAAATAGTATATAGTATAGTATATTGTTAAATTACCAAACACTTACACACACATTACAAAAAACATGAGGTAAAGTTTAAACCCCTTTAAATTGCTGTGTTGGCACTTTGTGAAAAATAAGTGCGCTTTGCTTGTAGTTTGGGCACTCGATCTTTAAAAGGTCACAAGGGATTTCTATAGTAGTCAAGAGGCCTCACAACAGCCTTTTTGAGCTTATTGCATGTTCAAGTCCTAATATCAGAATATTTCCCCCCCAAAAAAGGTAAAAAAAAAAAAAATTATAAAGTTTAAAAATAACTTTTAGTAATTCGTTTTAAAAAAAATAAAATATGCAAAAAATATAGAAATATAATTGGCCTTGCCGAGCATGTAAAAATCTGAATTATTAATATTATCTCCTAAGCAGCAGAATCACTGTTACACCTAGATTTCTTTCTGGATTTATAGTGGATTTTCTACCCCGTGTGCATTATTCACAACATGTGTGTGCAGTAACAGTGATGCCACACATAGTACAGGAAACAATAGAAAATGATAAGATACATAACACAGGAAATCACAAGCGCATTAGCAGAAGAAGTGACAAAACAGCAGCACATGAGAACACAAAGTGATTTTGGCGTAACGCAGGAAATGCTGTAGTAATAACACGCGCTCGTCATGGTAACAACAATAACACAAACATGAACAAAGCTGAAAATGAAGACAATTGCCATCAATATCATAGAGAAGAAGAATATACAGAACATCTGCTGCCACACAAACAAACGGCATCATGAAAAAAAAAAAAAAATCAAACTCTGAGGACAAACTAGTCATCACCAATTACCGCAATGAAAAAGGCGTAATCAGCCGAGGAAAGAAGGTTAACAAGCTAATGGGGAGGAGAGGCCAGCGGTTTATTATATCACAATGATAACTGCAAGACAAGCTGGAGATCATGGATGCCAGCATATTAAAATCATTTCCAGGGGGCTAGTCTACCAATCCAGCGCATTTCAGGCCATTGTGAGCGGCTGGGTGCTATAGTCAGAGTAATACTGTATTGTAGAGGCTATAATAAAGGGGTTATAAATTTATAAAATATGTATAAAAATATTTCATAGAACTCGAAAGAGCCTATAAACCCCAATATATTTTATTTATGTTTTATTTTGTATGTTTCTGTTATGTTTTATTATTTTGTTAGATAATAGACACAATGGGGCTCATTTACTAAGGGTCCGAACGCCGCACTTTCGTCGAGTTGTTCAGAATTTTTCCGTTTTACGCCGAATTGCCCCAGGATTTTGGTGCACGTGATCGGATTGTGTCGCATCAGCGCCGGCTTTCACGCAACAGAAATCGGGGGACGTGGCCATCGGACAACCGCAAAATTTTAAAAAAGAATTTGTGTCGCAAGATCACGCACTTACATGCACCGGGACGAAGAAGGTGAACTCTGGCAGACCTTGGAGCAGCAGCAACACCTGCTGGATATTGGGTGCACGATCTTAGTGAATGCTGGCAGACCCGAATCAGCGTCGGACAACGCGCCTTGGGATCGCGACTGGACCGGGTAAGTAAATGTGCCCCAGTGATGTCACAGTAGTGTCATGTCGTATGGTGATAAAATATACAGTGATGTTACAGTACAGGGGTAATACACACAGTTATGTCACAGTACAGGGGTAATACACAGAGTGGTGTCATAGTATGGTGATAAAACATACAGTTGCAACACCCCTGCCAATACAATGGCAAGGGAGTGGTTACACACAGCGCCCTCTCCAGATTAGGAGCTGTCTGAGGGTGTCATGAACCCTCTAGAAGGATCTATCACTGGACATTAGGTATTAGCAGTGGTGCCTAAACAGGGAAGGGTTAAGTATCTGAAATTTATTATCCAATTGTATTCCCCTATGTAAGCTGGAGTGTGATTGGAGAGTTGCCACCAACTGGCCAGGTTAAGAAAACCCTTGGACAGGAAGGAGCTAGGTCTCTTAGGATCTAGCACTTTGCAGGTGATCAGGACACACTGAGTGAGACAGTGTCAGTCCACCATCAGGGCTCACACCCAGCTAAACCCAGGACACAAGCTGCAGCTTCCACAGTTGGATACAGCTCCATCCTAGCCTGGATCTACTACCAGGCTGGTGAACTACTCATGAGGATCACTCTCCATGACCACTCCATTAATCCGGAATATCCAGTAATCCGGAATATGTTACAAGATCGTTAAGGCCGTTGCCTGCAGTTGTTCTAAAAAAGAACCGTGAGTTATTTTGCACTACGTTGCCTCCGTCTGATCCCTGGATACAGCTGTATCACCACAACCAAATTTTGCAATAAAAAGTCACAATTTGCTCATTGCGCCAAAACTGGTGTGAGTAGATGCTGAAGATGAAAGATTCTGATAAAGAATTCTGCTGAATGACCCCCCCCCTGATGTCTGAGAGGAGAAGGGTTCCCTTATTTGGGATATAAAATACATTACATTTACATCTATGGTACATATAAGATAATGTTTACAGCTTTCATTGACACTTCTCACTGTTTTATTCCACTTCCTTACACATTATATAAGAATTGACAGATGGATTAGACAAGGGTATTATGTGTACTGTCCTGTTAATAAATTACATTGAAAACAGCATGGAGATTAAAGACACACACAAAAGCCATCTGCATCGTCTATTCACTGGCGATGAATAGCACTGACGGTATTATTCTATACTGCTAATATTGTACTGCTTTCTGTTATGCGAAAACTAAAATTTTGATCTGCAATAATCAAAAATATAATTTTCATATAATTGGATACAATATTAATAATTGAAATAATTGAACCATTGGGGACATTACAGACATTACAGAAGGGACTTCAAGTCTGTGCTGTTTATTCATATCTTTATGTACAGGATGCAGATACTGTAAATTGTATTCCAAGGCTGCAGCTCAGCAAGTGCTATGGAGGAGGTGCTTTACCCTGAAGAGCTTTCTGTTCTCTGCAGCCTCCCAAAGTATAGTTTTCCAACCAGCATCATTCAGATGAGTAGAGGGGCTTTGGGGAAGCTCAGTGTAGAGTGCAGACGGCTCTTCAGGATGCAGCACTTCCCCATGTATCACTTGCAGTGCTGCAGCCTTGGATTACATTTTAATTTTGACAGTCTTCTATCTACATATTTCTTTGTATTATTAAAAAGCTCCCCTGGACTCCATGTAGTGTCACATGTTCTGCATGTTCATATTCACTATGGATAAGGTTCTATAACCAGGGAGGAACATGTTGAAGATCTTAAAGGAAATCTACCATCAAAATCCAGCATGATAAATGAGTGACACTTACTCATAGATCCAGGCACCATAACTGTGGTAATCTACTTATATCTGTTATCCATGGCCTCCTTCCTTCTAAAATGCACTTAAAAAATGATGCTTATGAGAATAAAGGGCTCCTGGGGTTGTTACCAGAGCCCCTTAGAGATGCAGCTTCAAGGGTCATTAGTCTGTCACACCTTCCTGCTCTGCTCCCTCAGCACTTCCCCCTCCATATGCCTGATTAATCGCACTCAGTTTCAGCACATTGTGGGGGTGGGGTGCATCTGCACAGTGTAACAATTTGTGAATTTGCAGCATATCGGGGCTCTCGAAACACTGCAGAAGCCCCTCAAAATCATTAGCATAAATTTAAAAGTTGATTTTAGAAGGAAGGAGGCCGTGGATAACAAATATTAGAAGATTACCACCGTCACAGTGCCTGGATCTATGAGTAAGTGTCCCTGGGTTATCATGCTGGATTCTGATGGTAGATTTCCTTTAAGATCTTCAACGTCCTCCTCCCTGGTTGCTGTTATTGTATAAGATGAACCAGTGATCTTGCATCTAAAGACTGCGGCGTGGTCTCCAGGGCCCCATATGGTGGCATGAGATGCGTTATAGGGAAATCTACCCCTATCATCAGAAAAGTGGGGGATAATCAAGTTTCCAATATAACCACCAGTGTACAGGGTAACACAAAGTCAAGATATAAACACCAGAAGTAGGATGATCTATCTGTATGGGACACTGTACATTAGGGAGTGATACATCTTACTACATATAATGGGGCAGATTTACTTACCCGGTCCATTCGCGATCCAGCGGCGCGTTCTCTGCGGTGGATTCGGGTCCGGCCGGGATTTACTAAGGTAGTTCCTCCAACATCCACCAGGTGGCGCTGCTGCGCTGAAGTCCGCTGAAATGCACTCAAGTACACCGGCCTATACTTGGTGAAGGTAAGTGCAAGCTCCGCGACACTTTTTGTTTTTTAAATGCGGCGTTTTTTTCCTAATCCGTCCAGTTTACGTCCGGCCACGCCCCCCGATTTCCGTCGCGTGCATGCCAGCGCCGATGCGCCAAAATCCCGGTGCAATTCAGGGAAAATTTTGCAAATGGGAAATATTCGGGTAACACGTCGGGAAACCGCGAATCGGGCCTTTAGTAAATGGCCCCCAATGACTTGGAAGGAAATCATATTTCTTTACCACCCCATAACCTAACCCTACTTATAGACTGCACCTTGTCAAGTCATGCAGCATTAACCATTCAACTGGGATGAATAAACTCTTTCATCTCAATGAAGCCTCTTATCTACCCTGATAACTCTGATGGAGATGAAGCTCAGATACAGCATCGCATTATTTAATCTCGCCAACAGACTGACGCCATGAATGGACCAGGAAGTACAGCAAGGACGGTCTAGGTAAATTCCCCATTATCTGAGGCGGGATCCATCAATGAGGTCACAGCTCAAATATGTAAGAAAACTATGTGATATAACTTTTTCTCAGTTCTGTCCTGATACTGCGACACTTGCTTCCTGGAAATACCCCAAAAAATTAATGGAAAGAAAGCCAAGTAGGTGGAACTGGGGATGTTTATAATAAAATATTGGAGAGCAAGTAGGAGGGGTTATACATCTTATACAGGGATCTTCTATTGTCCTTTCCACCCCAAATCAGCGCTTAGATTCCCATACAGTACTATAGTGGTAACTTCTATAGTGGTAGCAGCCATAGCAGCTGCTATGGGGCCTGCAGTGTTAGGGGGCCCCATCATTCGACCTGACACTAAAGAAATATAAAATATATGTGATGCATATATGCTGTACAGGCAGTCACAAGATAGGTTCTGCAGGTTTGTTCTTAAGTTGAATTTGTATGTAAGTCGGAACTGTATATGTGTATATACTGTATGTCTGTATATGGCACTGTATGCGTGTGTATATGTGATTTGTATATGCTGTATATGTATGTGTATGTGTGATGTATATAGTGTATATATACTTTATGTCTGTATATATGCTGTACTTCTGTATATGGCACTGTATATGTGTGTATATGTGATGTGTATATGCTGTATGGTGAATGGTGTGTATATACTGTATGTCTGTATATGGCACTATATATGTGTGTATATGTGATGTGTATATGCTGCATGTGTATATGGCGTATGGTGTGTACATACTGTATGTCTGTATATGGCACTGTATATATGTGTATATGTGATGTGTATATGCTGTATGTGTATATGATGTATGGTGTGTATATACTGTATGTCTGTATATGGCACTGTATATGTGTGTGTATGTGATATGTATATGCTGTTTGTGTGTATGGTGCATGGTGTGTATATACTGTATGTCTGTATATGGCACTGTATGTGTGTGTATATGTGATGTGTATATGCTGTATATGTGTGTGTGAGTGTATAATTGTGTGTGTAGAGTGAAGAACTATATGTTTATGTATTTAAGTATATAAATGTGTGTATATATGAGTGTAATATGTATATTTTTAAGCGGGTAGGGGGGCCCATTGAGTCTGCTAGTTACGCCCCTGTTTCCATAAGTTGTGTGCCTCCAGGCCCCAGCAATGAATTTCCCCCTGTAGCCATAGTTTGTCTTTCCTTCACTTTACTCTGATATGACACTGATGTCGAGTCTGTCCTACTTGTGTCCTGAAACAAACCCTCCTCCCACCCTTCAGTGTCCAAATCAGCAGATATTTCTATATATTTGCTTTTTCACACACGCGATAAACCAAATATTTATCTATATTTGCTTTTTACCAGTTTCCACGTAGATGCCTAGGATATGTGTAAGTGGTTCCTGCACTGATCTTTCATGCAGCTCAGCTAAGATACATATGACTGTCCTGTTTTATAGGCCTAAAAATAAAAGTATTCTGCAGATACTGACCATGGACATGCCTTCCCATTCTCGTCTATGTTTGGATAGTAGAGAACTGTCTTCTCTTCATACTGGTTTGACCCATGTCCAGCCCAACATTCATATGAATATATCACGTCTTTCACAGGAACAAACACTTTATGGGTAAATCTTTTTTATTGGAAATATTATGAATAAAAGTATATAACAAGTATAATATTCACACAGAAATGGTCAATACAAAATGATTAAAACAGTTTTCACAGTAGATGGTATGTCACAAGGGCAAAAACACGAGCATATCTTAACATTTGCAGCGTTAATGCAATAGTGAGCTGTGACATCAATAAAAACAAAGCATATGATAAAGATTGGGGGGGTTGACAAAGACAAAGGGTCTCGGAACAAACACTTTAAGGACAAAATATTTTGGACACTAAAGAGTTAATCTAGAGTTATTATCTGACAATAATATCACTATCAGTTCGTTATGATCCTATGATCAGGAAACTCATCCAGAGACTTCCCTAAACCAATGTTCTCTGGAAATTAAATCATCCATCATCCATTATTAATCTAGTGCTGACATATTCCACAACACTCACCGACATAGTCTCTGACCTAGTAGAGATTACCCTCTAATTTCCAGCATATCTCATCTGTGATAATATAGCATGTTTTGAACCCCAATTTTAGAACGTGGCCATAGTTATACCAGGTACAGTAAAATAAAATTTCACCAAATGCTTAGTAACCATATTAACAATGGACACCAATATACTTTGCCCGTTTTGGTCTGCAAAAACCCAACATTGAAGCCTTTATTCCACAATTTGATTATATTCCACAAATTCCAATAACGAGCCTTCTATTGAGAGTCTATGCGGGAGATTTATCATAGGCCTCTTAGAGCAGAACTGTTCTAGTTGCCCATTGCAACCAATCAGAGCTCAGCTTTCATTTTCCCACAGATGTTTATCAAATTAAAGCTGAGCTCTGATTGGTTTCCATGGGCAACTAGAACAGTTTTACCTCAGAAACTTGATGATAAATCTCCCCCTATATCTATGTTGTGTTTGGGCCTGTGACTTGTATCTTCAATGCCTCACTCCAAGTAGAAACGTTCTGGTGGACAAGTGTTTACTCCCGAAGAGGTAAATGGCATTACAATTACAAACTTTGTTACAGGAGCAACTGGCTTGGTGGTTTCAGACTAACAAGAGGTAACTGACTTTGTGGTTACAAAGCACAGTCTATGGGGAGATTTATCATAAGTTTCTGAGGTAAAACTGTTCTAGTTGCCCATGAAAACTAATCAGAGCTCGGCTTTAATTTTATGAACAGCTGTGGGAAAAAGAAAGCGCAACTCTGATTGGTTGCTAAGAACTGTACTGTTATTTTTCATGGCAATGATGTGTGAGAAAAATCTTATTATTTGATCAAATAACCCACATAAAAATAAAATACCCATTTAAATTTTCTGCAAAACAACAATAAAATAGTATGAGGCTTAATTTGCAGGATTTTCGGGATACGAATTCCATAAACATCTATACATTTCGGCAACTTTCAGCAACAGTCCACAAAATTTCTAATTGTTTCCATAGCAACCAAAAAATAGGCCACGCAAACCATTGTGTTTGCTCATTTTCACTGCAAATTAAAAAGCAAAAAAATGTTTGTGCTATGACAGATTTCGGGCCATTATGATGATGTAGTGACTATTGAAATCCACAGTAAGGAATGTAAAGTACATGCGTTCTCTAGTGTCATCTGCAGCATCTGGTATCTATTATAATACAAGTACTCCCTCTGCTGTCACTATTCTTCATAGCAATAAAAGGCTTTGTCTACTGACTACTTTCCATTTTGTTGTAGCTTTTATTCATTTCGTATTTAATTTCATATTGTACATGTATTAGACTGTATATAAACGCATGTCCTCTCCTGTACATAAAGAATCCAATCCATAATGAAATAGATTCTTATTCTCATTGTCATATAACAAGGTCATTTAAAAGGGAATCTGTCAGCATGATTCAACCCATGCTAGCTCCATACACACTTTGGTTTTGTAACTTTTATATACTTTTTATTGTTCAAAAATGACCTTAAACTCACATGCAAATGAGTTCACAAGGATCCTGCTCCACCACTAAAAACTTTTCACTGGAGCTTCTTTGTCACGCTCCTCAGACAGTCCTTCCTTTTGCCTCAGGCAGCAACACTTCCAGAAATATGGGAGGAAGCAGAAAGGGAACAGTTATCTACACAGTTATTCTGCAAAGCAGGAGCTGTCACTTAAAATATACTTTTTATGGTTCAAAAATGACCTTAAACTCACATGCAAATTAGCCCACAAGGATCCTGCTCCACCACTACAAAACCATCTACTACTCAGTCACACTCCTGAGCCTGCCCTTTCCTTCCCACGTGTTTCTACACCAAATTTTGGTAGCCAAATTTTGGTGAAGTAGCCCAAGGGGTGAAGTAGAAAGACAGGGAAGGTCTCTCTGTTTGCTGAAATCTTGCCAGTAGTGGATTACAATATAGGCGATTTGGGTGGCAGCCCGAGGCCCAAGCCTTTTAAGGGGCCCATGGCCACCCAAACAACCGACCAAATTTGATACTGTAATCTTCACCCATAAAATCCACATACATCTGTTCCTGCTCTGAATACACATGTACACAAGAAACATTTCAGGACCTTTCAAGGTCCTCCAAAGATCCTGAAACCTCAGATTGAAAGCAGACAGAAGGGATCTATCCTCCATTCCACAAGAAGCTGATCCTCGTACCATATGTAGGAAGGGATTTCAGACTTGTAGGGGCTATAATAATCACACAGCCCAGGGCCCATAGCGACCTGAATCCGCCCCTGAATCTTGCACAAAAATACAGTAGGGTTCTTTTAGCTGCATGTGCAACAGAAATTTTAACAACCCAAGCAACTAAGTAGACAGATGGGGAAGCTTCCACTGGCTTCCAAAATCTTGCACATGTACAAAAGTCATTTCTGCAGACCAAGGAGTGAAGAAGAAAGATAGACATGCTTCCTCTGGCTGCCAAAATCTTGTGCATTTGCAATAGCAATTTCAGAAACACAAGGAGTTAAGTAGAAAGACAGGGGTAAGGTTGCTCTGGTTGCTTAAATCTTGCGTATGCGCAATTGCAATATCAGAAGCCCAAGGAGTGAAGTAGAAAGATATGACAAGGTTCTCCTAGCTGCATGTGGAGCAGACATTTTAGCAACACACGCAATTAAATAGACATATGGAGGAGGTTCCTCTGGCTTCCAAAATCTTGCGCATGTGCAAAAACAATTTCAGCAGTGCAAGCAGTGAAGACATAAGATGGCTATGGTTTCTCTGACTTCCAAAATCTTGGCTATGTAGAATAAGAATTTCAGCAGCTCAAGAAGTGAACTACACACATGGTGTAAGGTTCATATGGCTTTAGCATGCACAATAGTGATCTCAGCAGTCCAAGGAGTGAAGTAGGAAGATGGGGAAGGTTCCTCTGGCTACGATAGATGTGGGCAAGAGTGAACCTAAAGTCTCTGCTGCCTGAGGCGAACTTTAAAATGGCGCCCCTTCTGCCCCATCCAGTTGTAATATATTAGGTTATTTTTTTTATAACAGTGTCACCGAAGCTGACATTAAGTGTAAAGAGAAACTATTTTAAGTGACAGCTCCACAGGATAACTGTGCAGATAATTGTGCCCTTGCTGGTGACTCCCATATTGCTGGAAGTGTTGCTGTCTGAGGCAAGAGGCTCAACTTGAGGGAATGGAAAGACTGCCTGAGGAGCGTGACAAAGCAGCTCCAGTGAAAATTTATCAGTCATGGGACAGGAGCTCTAGGGACACCAACCAAAGCACTTGCGAGCTCATTTAAATGTAAATCTAAATAATGCTGTATAAATGTTACAAAAGCTAAGTGTGTAAGGAGCCCTGCTCTGCCATGATTTCCTTGAAGTAGGGGTGAAAAATTCCCTTCTTGAGCAATATATTGGGGGTCATTTACTAAGGGCCCGAATCGCGTTTTCCCGACGTGTTACCCGAATATTTCCGATTTGCGCCGATTGTACCTGAATTGCCCCGGGATTGTGTCGCACGCGATCGGATTGTGGCGCATCGGCGCCGGCATGCGCGCGACGGAAATCGGGGGGCGTGGCCGAACGAAAACCCGACGTATTCGGAAAAACCGCCGCATTTAAAACCCGAAAAAGTGTCGCTTGGTGACCGCTTACCTTCACCTGGTCCGAGGTGGTGCATTCCGGCGCGTGGAGATGATTTTCAGCGCAGCAGCGCCACCTGGTGGACGGCGGAGGAACTACCTTCATGAATCCCGGCCGGACCCGAATCCAGAGCAGAGAACGCGCCGCTGGATCGCGAATGGGCCGGGTAAGTAAATTTGCCCCATTGTGTTATACCAGAACTATACAGTTATATAATATTGGTACCACATGGTTATCTTTACTCTTTATGTTAACGTTACTATATGTATGTATTATATCAGCGGTATATCTTAGCATTTTCTTGACACTGTGTGGTGGTATTATGTGTACGGTATATATTTCTGAGGTGTCTTAAAGGAACAGTTAAAGACCAAGTATCTAATGTCTGAGGTCACCGGAGAACACCATCCACCACAAGCAGGGAATCAATCAGTATGTACCTTGAAGCGGATGAAATATGATCGGAATTTCAGATCAGCTCTTGTGAAACGCGGATGACGTTAGCAGAAGAGGACTATGGCCGGGGAGATTCCTCTGTGGGGACCACACACAGACATGTACATTGCTTTGTACAGTAACAGACAGCCACAATGACACAAATACATAGCCTCGCTGCTAAATGAGGCCTAGTAACTGGGGCAGACATCGTTATTGGATTTGTGGGTATCTACTTTCAGCTTTTTTTTTTTGGAATGAATGACTTTCCTTCTTCGCTAAGTCTTGTCATCACAGGATTTCACCGTAGCCATAGTACTAAGCCATGAGACGACTCCCACAGAAATCTATATGGCTCTACTGCTTGACTCTATGGGGCACATTTACTTACCCGGTCCAGTCGCGATCCAGCGGCGCGTTCTCTGCTCTGCATTCGGGTCCGGCCGGGATTTATGAATGTAGTTCTTCCGCCGTCCACCAGGTGGCGCTGCTGCGCTGAAAGTCATCTCATCGCGCCGGAATTCACCACCTCGGACCAAGTGAAGGTAAGCGGTCCCCAAGCGACACTTTTTCGGTTTTTAAATGCGGCGGTTTTTCCGAATACGTCGGGTTTTCGTTCGGCCACGCCCCCCGATTTCCGTCGCGCGCATGCCGGCGCCGATGCGCCACAATCCGATCGCGTGCGCCACAATCCCGGGGCAATTCAGGTACGATCGGCGCAAATCGGAAATATTCGCGTAACACGTCGGGAAAACGCGAATCGGGCCTTTAGTAAATGACCCCCTATGTCTAGGACTTCATAAAGTCTCACATATAGATAGACATAGATGGGACACGTGCCATTTGATGTCCCATTAGTAGCATTGTCATATGGAACAGCAAAGAGTCATTCATGGAGTGCTACACTATCCCTCTACATATGGCCATACCCAGTTGGCTACAGCAGGACCCTCACATTTCTCCGTACTTTGACTTATACGGGAAGTTCACATACAGGGACCATTCTTATGACATCCTTAGATCTTAACGGGTACATGAGAATTATTAGTCCTGAAGTAAAGGTGCCTTTAAGTGGTTAATGAACTTCAGCTACATAGATAGAAATAGTGAGTATATATGAGACACAGTAGGCACCCCATTCATCTGAATGAGAATCCAGCTCATCTACATGCTCAGTGTAACATGGATGCCAGTATAGGCAACTTTGTGGTTTAGTGATGAGCTCAGTAGTGAATTATAACCTAGGCGGTTTGGGTGGTAGTCCAGGGCCCATGACCACCCAAACCACCCACCAAATTTTCTAAAAGAAGCGATTTCACCCATAAAACCATCATACATCTGTTCATGCTCTCAATACACATGTACACAAGAGCCATTTCTGGACTTTTGAAGTTCCTCCAAAGGTTGTGAAACCGCATATTGGAGGCGGCAGAAGGGACGCATTGATTCTAGCACCATATGTAGGAAGTCATTCCTGATCTGTAGGGGCTATAATATTTATACAGCCCGGGGCCCATGGTAATCTTAATCCACCCCTGGCTAAGCTTATTATTACATAACACGTGTCAGCGCATGCGCACTCACTAGTCAGACGCCCTGGCAGTAATGTGTAACAAGGGCAAAATCCAAGACATGCGTAATAGATTAGCACATGCGCCTTCTATATGCTACAATTATCATCAGTCACTAAGTAAGATAACACAGTCCGTAACAAGACTAGTCCAAAAAATATGGATATTGACGATTTGGCCCTTTTTTTATTTTTGGGCCTCCATTTTTTACTCTCCACCTTTAAAAATCCATAAATCTTTGCTTTATGTGCAGAACTGTATGCAGGATTGTTTTCTTTGTAGAAAAGCAACAGTATGAAATACCGTACCAATAAATGCCATGATATGTAAAAGATTCATGGATATTTATTTAAATCCATATACTAAATATCAAAAGTTGTTAAAATCACTTAAAAACACAAACAGATTTTGACCCCCCCCCTCCCCTTCCTCACTAACAATGCCTGCTGATTAAGGGTTACAAGTCCTCCCCATGTCACCTAAAATTGTCTGGCAGTGGGGCACTGTACCTTATGTACAGACGTTTTTCTGATATGCAAATTAGTTTTTGTGACTCATGTCTGTTGTTTGTGACTCTTCTCTCTGGCAGTGAACCACGCCCCATTATTATGACTGACAGCTGTGTGTCTCTTTAAATCCTTGCTCTGCCTCCATGTACTTAGGGACCGTCTGCTAATATTCAACTGCAGACATATAAAGCTCTATGTACAGATGGGAATTTTTGTGTCAATTGTTTTACACGGTGCCTTGTGTTACATTCATGACATGTGACCAGTGACATCATTGCAGGTCCTTTAGCCTTCTAATAATAGCAAACTATACACCATGTATGTGATCACATGAAATCACAGCATCCTCCATGGAAAAATATAAAGGAGTAGAAGTCCATGGACGCTGCTGTGACTTCATGTGATCAGATACTGTACATACACGGGGTATAGTTTGCAATTATTAAGAGGCTAAAGGACCTGAGATGATGTCACTCTGGTCACATGACATGAACTGTGACAGTAAGGAGGCATAAGGCATGGGGAGGATTAGATGGAAGAGGCCGGATGAGCAGGACATGCCCCCTCTGATGCCAGGTAATATAAGATAAAAGTTGATTTATGTGGATGTAAGCTAAACTATTTTTAGCTAAAGGGCTCTATAGGAAACTGTCACTGGCTGTATATGTGCAAATGTGTTAACAGGTTCCCTTAAAATACATGCAATAGTTACTGAAATACTCCTCTCCTATTATAACCTGGTAAAACTATAACCTGACATCTTATTGCTACATAACATAGCCAATGCATACCATGAGAACTAGCACCAAATGCCTGAGGCTACCAAACAAAACCATAAGTTCAATATATAATATAATAAAAGAAGGATATCACCAGAATATGAGGAGGGGTTCGGCTCTCCACGCATTCCGCCACCTAACCTTGTGGCTTCTTCAGGGGTGACTTGTTTTCTTTGTAACAAGTTGTATATTCCATTCCATGCTGTGTAGTGGGAAGCGTGAAAAAAACTCTAAGTGTGGTAAAATTGGCAAAAAAATGGATTTGCGCCATTTTCTTATGTGCTCTGTATCTATGCGTTTCACTTATCGTTCCAAATCACACCTTCTCTTTAGTCCTTGGCTTGGTTCGATCATGGGCATACCAAATTTATATAAGCATTAATATGTTTTGTTTTTAAAGATTCCAAAACAAATTCTTAATTTCCCCATCTTTTGACACCAATATTTTTTTCATACCACAGCATAAAGACCTGTGTATGGTCTCATTTTTTGTGAGACAAGATGAAATTTTCATCGTTGCCATTCTGAGTCCTGTACAACCTTTTGATCCCTTTTTATTCACATTTTATGAGTTGCAAAATAGCGGAGAAGTTGTGTTTCATACATTTGGATGCTATTTTGCATTATGGGGCTCCCCGTCTGGAATAACTGTTTTTATATGACGTGTTTGTGATTTTTTTTTACTTTTATATCATTTCTAGGAAAAGGAGATTTAAACTTTTAGGTTTTTAGAATTTTTTTTTTACTATTTTTACATCCCCCCCCCACACACACTTTAATCACTTTGATCCCTTCTACCATATCCTGTATTATAGCAGTATATGGCAGTGATCTATAAGGGCCACATTTATCAGGTCTGAAATCTGACATACAAGCCCTGAAATAGGCTCAATTCCTTGTACGTTGTATGAAAACCTTTGTTGGAGATGACAATTTGAAGATGCCTTCTGGAGACACTAGTCACATGTATCCCATACTTCACATCCTGAAGCTTCTGTCTGCTCCTTCCATGAACTCTGAGCTTTGGCTCCTTCGATAGATTTTCAATAGGATTCTGGTCAGCTGATTGTCTGGGCCATTCTAGCAACTTTATTTTCTTTCTATGAAACCATTACTAGTTTCCTCGGCCATGTGTTTGAGATTATTGTCCTTGTTTCATGTTAGATAGGTAAATTTTAGAAATTAGATAGATAGAGATATTGTCATGTCTGATGTTTTCAGTATGAGCCTGAGGAGCAGACAGGGGGTAAAACACTGTGAACTGCCCTCCTAACCTGATCCAGGTGCCAGTTAGAGGCAGGGCACGCCAACCCGACCCCTGCCGCACACTTCATTAGATTCAAAGCTGTAGCCGGCGACCGGAAGTTGTCAGATCAAAGCACCTGTCTCTGTAACCAGGCACAGCACTGATGGGAGAAGGCGCATGACAACAGGAGCGCCAGCCAATGTAAGTATAAGCTCTTTTTTGTGTTGCATTTGGATTGATCTGTATTTGGACCCTTGGCTATTCCTGAAAATTGTTGGACTTTGACTTTATTTCTTGCTGTAACTATTAGCTGGTTAGTCTTTTGTCTTATGATTCTGTAATTGACGTACAATCCGGGAACTGAGTACTGACTCATGTGGTACCCTTATCCCTTGCTGCTTACTTAGTGTAGGGAATGTCATCCAATTCGGGACCATTATTTAGGCTGGTCGTCAAGTAGGCGGAGACAGTTTGTTGGTTCTAGCCTTACTGATCCGGTCTTTAGATATTATATTAATACATAATATAGATAGGTGGATAATGAGTTAGATGGACAGACACATGGGTGAATATTCATGGTTGGTGAGATCATACTTCTAGAATGTTGACAGCATTACAGTATTCACATAGCAGCGCCCTGCGGACGATCAATCACATGTCCATACAGTGTACACAGCGTAACCTTGTGGAAATATTATGTTTTGTTCCTCCTTGGATCGGTTTGCCAAGGCGGCTCAGTACACATCTAAATTTTCCTCCTGTGTTTTACATCAACTCCTTCCCTCTGAAGTGCAGTAAAATCCTATGTTGATACTGGGCAGATGATGTACGGAGACATTCATTACAATGTTACTCTCCTATTTTATTCTCTGAAGTCTCGCCCAGGCAGTAATGGGGAAAGTGTTCGTGTACCAGGAGTGAGGATTAGGAAGCTGAAGAACATACATACAGGTGTATCCTCCACTGGAAATATAGGGGCACATTTACTTACCATTCGCGATCCCATGGGGCATTGTCTGACGTCGATTCGGGTTCTGCCGGGATTCACTAAGGTCATGCGCCCGATGTCCACTAGGTTGTCGCTGGTGCGCTGAAGTCCACCGGAGCTCACCTGCTTCTTCCTGGTGCATATGAGTGCTATTCTTGCGACACAATTTCTTTCCGAATCCGTCGGGTTTTCCGACGGCCATGCCCACCGGTTTCTGTCGCGTGAAAGCTGACGCCAATGCGCCACAATCCGATCATGTGGGCCAAAATTCCAGGGCAATTTGGCGCAAATCGGAAATATTCGTGAAACCCAACAGAAATGCGGGATTCGGACCCTTAGTAAATGAGCCCCATAGTCTTTATTTTAGGATATTGTTGTCCTTTGGTTTTTTTCCATTAATCTTTACTCTAAGTCCAATAAAGTCTTACATCAGGTTCTTATATATTATTTATTATAGAATATTGTAACAAGTCCAGATACATGGGTAATCCAAAAACTCAAATACAAGACAAAGAACACCCACTAAAAAGTGGCTTTTAGTAGGATTATTTACATAGCCTGCTACTGTGTCACCAATGGATAAGCCAATAATAGGAAAAGAAAAAGATAATACTCTTGATCACCAAGGATGTTCCTAAAATACCCTTTTTCTGTAATAGACCAGTATCGGTGCACTAAAACATGATTCAGTATAGGGCACAGTGTTATTATCCAAGAGAAATTGTACTGTAGGGGACTATTGTACTTTTAGGGTCGTAGTGTCAGTTTTGAGGTAAAATATGGTAAATGTAGGGGGCACGGTGTAATCAGGTGTGCCATGAGGAGTATATAGTATTTAGGAGCATAGTGTGGGACATGAATATGCTCACCCTCTTGGTGTTTGTAAGTCCACTTATCTGCTGCTTGCTATACCAGAAGCAGGGGAGAACTTGGAAAAAGCTCCAGCGTTCCAGCAAGGTTGTGGCAAACTCTTCTTTATTAGGAGATTATATAAAAGCCACAAGTACAGTCAGGTAGGAACATGAATGTTGACACATTTCGGTTTGACCTAACAAGTCTTAATCATGGTCTTGGAAGCAGGGTAGAACTTGGAAAAAGCTCCAGCGGTCCAGCAAGGTTGTCGCAGAACTGATGCCTATTTAGTATACAGTTTTTATATGCAATATCACAAATGGCCACCTGGTGTGCTGGGGAGCTTCTTCATTACAGATCTTTGATGGAATAAGTTATCCTCTACAAAAAAAAAATTAAAATTGTACAAAACGTGCTTTACATCTGTAAAAGTTTTGCTGGATAACTGCAACTTTAAATTGTCCTACTGCAATAAAAAATGCAATACAATAAAGTGGTTCAAGATACATTGGTAATTTATTTCATATGTATATGGAAATAATAAAGCAAGTATACATGGAATGCTTTATCCTGGGAGATAACCCTTAATATTATGGAACCATTATTAGGATTTATTGCTCGTCTGCGTCAGACATGGGGTGATTTAATATGTTTAGTTTGACATGTCAGGCAGAATACATCAGGAATGTGAGTTACCAACCCAATGTTTGTGCACTTGGAGATAACACGGAGCATTCCATTGTTATTAGATTATCTATGTATGAGAGGTTTCCCTTCAGTCACATGTCACTAAAGGGTACAACGTTGTAATAATAAATCTTTGAGAATGTGCGCAGAATGCATAGCTTCCATCATAACACGCCACATTACATCCAGTACAAGGTCATCATGGCCCCTTTAGATAATCGACAGGCTTATCTAGAGGTAGTCCTCACTAATCTGATATTGACATTCTGTCCTACTAACAAAATCAGTACCATAATACTAGAAAACCCCTTTAAAGGAAATCTTTAGTTAACCTCCCCCACTTTCTCCATGACCTCACATGGACCTTGCCATTTCGCCAAGAACTTACTCTCAATGGTGGGCACAAGAACCAACACTCTGTCGCATGGGTTAAAGGTCCTGTGTCTGGCTGATCTATTGTAGACCCTACACTGGACCTCTTGTGCCCTTGTCATGTGGTCCCTTACAAGGGGCATTACCGCCGCTATGCGGTTCTGCATAAGGGAGACATGTTCAATCACACTACAGTGGGGGGTGCTTTCCTGCTCCCAGGTCTCCTTAGCTACGTCCAGGAGCCCACGTGGGGAACGGCCATATAACAGCTCAAAGGGTGAGAAACCTGTGGAAGACTGGGGAACCTCACGTATGGCAAACATCAGATAGGGTAACAAACAATCCCAGTCCTTCCCATCTTTGCTGACCACCCTCTTTAGCATCCCCTTCAAGGTCTTGTTAAACCTCTCGACCAGGCCGTCTATCTGAGGATGATATACAGAGGTGCAGAGCTGTTTAACCTGCAGCAATTTACACATCTCCTTCATTACTCTAGACATGAATGGGGTCCCCTGGTCAGTCAAGATTTCCTTGGGGAGGCCTGTGCGGGAGAATACCTGAAACAGTTCCCTAGCAATATTTTTGGAGGAGGTGTTTCTTAATGGAATCGCCTCTGGATACCGTGTAGCGCAGTCCAGGATAACCAGGATGTACTGGTGCCCCCTTGTGGTTTTTACTATGAGGCCAACCAAATCCATTGCAATCTGTTCAAATGGCACCTCTATGACTGGTAATGGAACCAGAGGACTCCTGAAGTGGGACACCGGGGCAGTTAGTTGACACTCGGGGCAGGAGCTACAATACCGATTTACCTCCTCCCACACCCCGGGCCAGAAAAATCTCTGCAGAACCCTCTCTCGGGTCTTCTCAGCACCTAAGTGACCTCCTAGCACATGTTTATGTGCCAAATCTAGCACCAACCTACAGTGAGATTGGGATACTACAAGTTGCTCAACCTCCTCACCCCGTATCTGGTCAACCCTGTACAACAGTTCCCCAACAATCACCATTCGGGGGTATATTTTGTCAGCCCCTGGTATTTGGAGCATCCCATTAATCACTTTAACATTCTTCCGTGCTTTAAACAAGGTAGGGTCCTGAAGCTTGGCCTCAAAGGGTTCGGGGGCCAAGGCCGGACATATATGATGTCCATAATCTGCAATATCACCTGAGGTGGGTCTTCGTCGCCAGAGGTCCCAGAACACTTGTAAGTCTCTGCCGATAATAGCCTCATGAAACAGGGTCCCCACCACCCCCACTTCATGGGTCATAGTACCACAAGGTGTATGTAGGTTGATGACGGCAGTGGGATATTCGCGTGTCCCCATGTATACATAACACTCCCACTTTACACCCACTGTATAGTCCAGGATCAATCAAAGTTCCCCGCACCAGGGTGACCAGGCTCCCTGAGTCTAACAAGGCTTCCACCGTGTGACCACCGATTGTGACCATACACACTTGGGGTTCTGCATCCGTGACTGACTCGGCTGCCAGAACCGGCCTGGCAAACAGCCACATTCGCCGGGTCTGGTTGCAGTCCATTGGCTCCACTGACAGGGGACAGTTCGCAGCAATATGGCCCATTTCACGGCATCGCCAGCACTGGATACGGCTGTGACCTCTGTCACTTGCTTCGTTGGGTGTCTGTGTATCCGAGCCCCCCACGGAACTCCCTCCCAACCTGACCTGTCTCCCCTTTTCTGCAGTAGCAGTCTTACCAGATGGTTTTGGTGGCCTTGTCAGTGGTACTGTTTTGTGCGGGAGAGGCAAGTAGAAAATCCTCCGTAGCTTAATATCTCTCTACTAGGGACACAAGTTCCTCAGCATCGGTGGGACAGGCCTGTCCAACCCATCGTTGGAGCCGAGAGGGCAGAGATCGGGTGAACTTGTCGAGAACCACTCTCTCTACCATCTGTGCTGGGGTGCAGTCCTCCTGTTGTGGCCACTTCCGGACAAGATGGATCAGGTCATGCATTTGGGAGTGCGGAGGTAGTTTTTCCGAGTAATCCCACTGGTGGACCCGGCTGGAACTAACTTGTATGGTGACCCCAAGACGAGCCAGAATCTCCGCCTTTAGCCGGGCTTACTCACGGTCCTCCTTCTCACTCAGGTCATAGTAAGCCTTCTGCGATTCACCTGTCAGGAACGGTGCGACGACATCCGCTTACTTCTCAGCTGGTAACTCCTCTCGCTCAACTACTCGCTCGAACACAGTGAGATACGCCTCCACGTTGTCAGTCGCCGTCATTTTCTGTAAGGCTTTTTGCACTGCAGCCCGGAACGCCGGACAACTGGATACCCTTGCAAAGCAGTATGGGACCCCTCAGTAATCGTCACTTGCGGTGCTGCCATAATGCCAGAAAACTGTTCCATCATCAGCTGGAACATGGCTCGGGACTCTTCCTGCTGCTGGCAGGACCTCTCCTCCTGTTGCTGGAGCATGGCCTGCTGCTGCTGCCGATTAGCTCTGGCCTCCTCTTGCAGGTATTTAATAAAGTCCTCCATCTTGGCTTTATCCTGCAATTTGCCTGCTGCTTTTATCCAGGCCATGCAATGTTGCAGGATGTAGCGAGCTTTTCAGGTGTGCGTCTTTTGAACTGCCCACAATCTGAAGCACCATATGTGGGAGAGTTGGCCCAGTAGAGTCCATGGTAGCGGAGATTCGTGATGCAGTTCAAGACAGTGACACCAAGATTCAGTCCAAAACAGGTCTCGCCTGTGTTTATTCCAGCAGCAGGTACAAAATAAAACGGCCTTCACATTCAGGCATCAAAACATAAAACAAAAACCTACCCGTCTGGGTGCTAGCTAAACAGAGTTCTTCTAACTCATCCCAGCACAGAGGTCAGGGCTTTGTGCTCTCTCCAGCCTCCTTTCAAAGACAATGCTCTCAGCTCTGCTCAGCAGCTTTATGCAGACTGATTAGGCTGCTACCACCAGCTGTATCCAAGGTGCTGGACAACACAACCTCAGCACTAAGGCCTTGCATAGTAGGAAAACCCATGGGAAACATGCCGCCCATCCACAGTTAACGCCTTCAGTGTCTCACATAGTGTAGATATCGGCAATCCCCTTTCAATTCTACAAATATCATCAGTTATGGTGTCACGAGGTCCATTGTTCCATCGTTTACTTTTCCCTACACTGTAGCCACATGAGTGCACATATGCTCCGCCATCTGTATCATTACATCACTGCCGGGGTCAGACTAGATGGAGTAATGTACATAAGCAGGGACAATATTTACCTTCACGTCCGCACAGGAGACGTCAGTCTTATGGCTGCAGACACTGACACGCTTTGTGTTTTAACGCTTTGACAGCCGTCAGAGAAGTTCAGTACATTTAGCTTTAGGCATTTCCAAAGATCTGTAGAAATAAGTGAAAGCGTCCTGTAACGCGTCTAGATATTGTACCTGTCCTATGTGATCAGGCTGATCGTCTCCTGACATGCAGGTCTATGCCGGAGGACATGTCTTGTCAGCTCATAGAATACCCGATGAATAGGCCGCTGTGCTACGCTACGGCCTGGGAAGAGGATTTGTAAAATTGGTCATATCACAGGTGTTTCTGATTTTTTGTAGGTTTTTTAAGGGGTTTTTCTGTGATTTATAAGGCAACCATGCACTACCCCCTTGATCCGCAGAATGCTATGACTCTACAATGCAGAGGGAACTTTATGCTTCGTCATTCGACTTTTACTGTGGGCGGATTGGGAATTTAAAATGGCCCTGCAGAAAACTGTAAAAGCGGCCCCATTTTATGGGCGGAGTCAAGAGAATTGGGTGTGGTCAGACAATGTGGGTGGAGTTATAATCAACAAATTGTTAATAGATTTTGTTACATATAGAATAACTTAATAACTTAATAACTTAATAATTTAATCCTGCCTTCTATATACAAAATAAAACTACTTTCTCCCATATACAAGCTAAGGCTACATGCACCGTAGCATGGCGGGCACACGGCAGCGCGGGGAGAGGAGGTGAGCGTAGGAGGTAGCGTGATACTGCCCCTTATGTACAAGAAAATAATTACTATAATACTGCTCCCTATGTACAAGAATATAACTACTATAATACTGCCCCTATGTACAGGAATATAACTACTATAATACTGCCCCCTATGTACAAGAATATAACTACTATAATACTGCCCCCTATGTACAAGAATATAGCTACTATAATACTGCCCCCTATGTACAGGAATATAACTACTATAATACTGCCCCTATGTACAGGAATATAACTACTATAATACTGCCCCCTATGTACAAGAATATAACTACTATAATACTGCCCCCTATGTACGAGAATATAACTACTATAATACTGCCCCTATGTACAGGCATATAACTACTATAATACTGCCCCCTATGTACAAGAATAAAACTGCTATAATACTGCCCCCTATGTACAAGAATATAACTACTATAATACTGCCCCTATGTACAGGAATATAACTACTATAATACTGCCCCCTATGTACAAGAGTATAACTACTATAATACTGCCCCCTATGTATAAGAATATAACTACTATAATACTGTCCCCTATGTACAGGGATATAACTACTATAATACTGCCCCCTATGTACAAGAGTATAACTACTATAAAACTGCCCCCTATGTACAAGAATATAACTACTATAATACTGCCCCCTATGTACAAGAGTATAACTACTATAATACTGCCCCCTATGTACAATAATATAACTACTATAATACTGTCCCCTATGTACAGGGATATAACTACTATAATACTGCCCCCTATGTACAAGAGTATAACTACTATAATACTGCCCCCTATGTATAAGAATATAACTACTATAATACTGCCCCCTATGTACAAGAATATAACTACTATAATACTGCCCCCTATGTACAAGAATATAACTACTATAATACTGCCCCCTATGTACAAGAATATAACTACTATAATACTGCACCCTATGTACAAGAATATAACTACTATAATACTGCCCCCTATGTACAGGAATATAACTACTATAATACTGCCCCCTATGTACAAGAATATAACTAGTATAATACTGCCCACTATGTACAAGAATATAACTACTATAATACTGCCCCCTATGTACAGGAATATAACTACTATAATACTTCCCCCTATGTACAAGAATATAACTACTATAATACTGCCCACTATGTACAAGAGTATAACTACTATAATACTGCCCCCTATGTATAAGAATATAACTACTATAATACTGCCCCCTATGTACAAGAAAATAACTACTATAATACTGCCCCCTATGTACAAGAATATAACTACTATAATACTGCCCCCTATGTACAGGAATATAACTACTATAATACTGCCCCCTATGGACAAGACTCACACATACATGGGGCAAGTTTAAATTATAAATGTACAGTAATAATAAGGCTCAGCAATATGATACAATAACCAAGTTATTTAGGTAGGGCATAAAATATATTTAGTGGAATACAACCTTATAACTATATGGAGACACGCCACACTTGCTATATGGGCGCACAGCGAGGCGCAGAAGGGAAGGAGGGCCTTGCATCAGCCAGTTTTCCCCTATAGAATTAAGTGGTTTTTAGTTGGTTCATAGGCACATGTAAGCTATAAAATATTTGTTTTTCCATTAATGTTAATCTATAAGGCCTTGAGGAGTGAGATGCATTTTTCAGAGAGTTCACCATATACCCTAAGTCAGCGATGGCAAACCTATGGCACGCGTGCCAGAGAGGGCACGCAGAGCCCTCACTGCTGGCACGCGCCCCATCCTCCCAACCACTGCCAGGTGCGGACAACCACTGTCCACACCTGGTTGTCATGGCTGTTAGCAGTATCGGAGCTGTGCTCCGATAATGCTAACAGCCATGACAGAGCAGGGCGCTGACACTGCCTGCTGTCACTCTGATCACTGCAGCGCACAGGACGGTAAGCATCATCCCCGCGCTGGCAGCGAAATGATGTCATTACGCTGCCAGCGCTGGGCACCTTACTCCGTGTGCGCTGCAGTGATCAGCCGGAGGAACGAGTCTGAGGTGAGTGTATTTATTTTTTTAATTCAGCGCATCCACGCATCCTGCCCGCTCCCGCACCTCCCATAAAACTCCGCCCGCAACCGGGCCGAAACTCACGGGCCAAACTGCGCCCGCTACCACAAGCCCCCGGCGCGCCCGAACCCCAGCCTGTTATGCCCGCTACCGCAACCCGCCGCCCCCCCCCGTAAGGACTCCGGCCGCTCTCACTCCCCCCTTCCCCCCGCTCAACTCCGGTCACTGCCCCCCATCACCCCCTCCCCTGGAACTCATGCCTCGTAACCACACTGAAACGAACTCCAGATGCTGCACCCCGACCCCCCCCCCCCCTGGAACAACAGACACCTGAGCAAGAGTAAGTAACATATGCATTTTTATTTATGTATATGCATATTATATTATATATTTATATGTGCATTTATATATTTATACCTGTGTGAGGGCTTATTTTTTGCATAACATATTTTACTTCTCATTTATTATTCCATGTCGTGTACTGGGAAGCTGGATTTTAATACTTTCGCTGTGCGCTCCAAATCATTTGTGTCCTTTATTCTTTGGTTCGGTCCTATCGCAGTGATACCAGATTTGTAGGTTTTATTGTGTTTTAATGCTTTTTCTATCATTAAAACAGTGTACGAAAAAGAAAATAGTTTCGCCATCTTGTGACGCTAATAACTTTAGTGCACGGAGCTGGGGAGATTTGGGTTTTTTTGCTTTATGAGCCGTTGTTTTCATTGCTACCATTTTGAGGACTGCGTGGCCTTTTGATAACTTTTTATTACTCTTTTATGTGATGTAAAACGGTGTAAAAGTGGCGTTTCAGTGTGTATAGGACTGCTGTAACCTGAGCTCAGACAGTCCTGTGTAAATTGATTCTAAACTAAACCGTCAGTTTTCTGGTTAAATTGCTGTACTGGCACTTTGCGATAAGTAATTAGGTTTTGGGTTGCAGTTTGGGCACTCGGTCTCTAAAAGGTTCGCCATCACTGCCCTAAGTTATATTTATCGGTCAGTACGAATACAATGATAAAAGCGATACCAAATTTTTCTATTTTTGCTTATGATTTTTGTGGGACATGTTATACTTTACAACAGTACCATTTTTATAAAGATACTTTTTTGATCACTTTTTATTGCTTTGTATGTGGGACAAGATAGGTAAAAAACATATTTTTGGTGGTTTTTTAAATACATTTTTTTTACACCGTTTATTGTGCCGGTTGAATAATGATTTTGTTTTATTGTACAGGTCATTACGGACACAGCCATTCCATATACGTGGGATTTATTTTTTATGGAAACCCTTTTTTTTCACAGGCCAACACAGATGTAGTACAAAATCTTTATATACTGCAATACAGTAATATAAAAAAATTACCCCCCTTTCCCTAGAACTGATATGAAAATAAATTTAAAAAAGTAAAACCATAAACATGTGAGGTAAGGCGATACCTATCATGTTTATGATTTTACTTTTTTATTACTTTGATAGATGCACGATCCATCAAAATATAAAAACGGTTATTCCCATAACGGAGAATAGTGCTCAAATGTCAGAATCGCCACTATTTTGCCATTTTGCATCACATAAAAATTTTTAATAAAAAGTAATGAAAAGTGTCACGGGTGGTCCCGCGACCTATATCGCAGGCTCACCCGTGCCCCTCGCTCCCCGCAAGCGCAGCGCCACATATTTTTTCCCACTCCCTAGTCCCGGCCTCGCTCAGTGCGCGCGTGTCCCCGTGTCCTAGGGCGCACGAGCGGCAGCATCAAAAAATGTAAAGGGCCAGCGCACCATTAATTGGCTCTGCCCATTTTCCCATAAGGCTATTTAAACCTGCCTCTCCCATCACACCCTACCGGATCTCTGTGCCTCACAGCCTGAGAGAAAGCTCTAATGCGATTTTCCTGCGTTCCAGTGTCTCCTGCGTTCCAGTGTCTCCTACGTTCCTGAGTCCCTCCTGTGTACCAGTGTTCCTCCGTGCTGCTGTCCTGTGTGCTGTGTTCCCTTATCCATCTGCTTGGACCTCCTGTTGCTGACTCCGGACTGGACTCTGACTTTAATTTCTTAAAACATAATAAAAATGTGGTATCCCTGGGATCGTATCAATGCAAAGAATACATTTGTGGTGTCATTTGGAGCGCACATTTAAAACTGAGCCCACAAAAAAATTATGCAAATGCGTTTTTTTGCCAATTTCACCACATTTGGAAATTTTTTCCAGTACAGGGCATAGGATATTAATTACCTTCACTAAGAAGAACACTTTGTTGCGTAGTACACAAGCTCTTATACAGCTCCGTACGCGGAAAAATAAAAATGTACATTTTTGAGGGTGGGGAGCAAAAAATTGAAACTCAAAAATGAAAAAGGGGAATGGTGTTATGGTAGATTCCTCCACCTGCCTCTGCCCTAATCTGTAATTTAATAATCCTGGAACCGAACCCAATTTGTTAAAAACTTTATATTAGTAATATGTAAATTAACTGCAGAGGCTACTGGGGTGTGGAGTAGCCATAGCTCCCAGTGCCCAGCCAGGATAGTACACGCCCCAGTAGCCTCTGCAGTTACATTTACATATCACTAAAATAAAGTTTTTAATAAATTGGGTGCGCTTCCGGGATTATTAAATTACAGATTAGGGCAGAGGCAAGAAGAATCTACCATCAGATCTACTTCTGATGATCCCTTTAAGGGATTAAGGTCTGGCTCCTCACAGCATCTGGTATTGTATGTGACATATACTATTACTGTATCTCACTATTTACTTTTTAATACACCCTTGTTGTTACTCCTCCTTTAGCCTAAAAACTGAACGCCACTGACATCTAGTGGAATTACATGAATAATAATGGATAAAACTATAGTTTATAAAGTTGCAACTTCAGAGTAACAATAACATTCCACATCTCCTCCTCATAAGAGACTTTTTGAAAGGGGATTGAGTTGTACCTTAAAAGGGACTTCAGCTGTCACCAGCTTTTACTCCACCAAACTACTGACCCCCTCAGGGAGGGTCCTTCCTAGAATTCTCTCTTTTATGCCAAATTTTGTTGTTTACATATAAAAAAAATATCTCCAAAATCATGAGGAATGAGCACAGAACAGTCATATTTTGCCACAGATAAGTCAAGTTTAGAGGCTACAGGGGAAATATAACTTCAGGCTTTCTAGTACCTTTAGATTTAAATTTTAAAAAGTAAGATTCTCCTGTATCATATCACGGTTGGTTTGTGGTTCTGTAACCTACAGAATTTGAGCTCCAGGCTGGAATTGGACCTTTTATCTGCAGCCCACATTTCTAAATGTCTTTAACTGTCTGTATCTCTGTTTCTGCAGATAACAGAACCGCAAGCCTGGTGCGATCCAAAAGATGAGATACTTCTTATGTTAAGTATGACACCAGCATGTTTCTATGTGCTATGGAACCAAAGATCAAGACATCTGAAGTGATTCTCCCCCTGCAGTCTCATAACTTGACTCACCTCAGGCAATGACTCACCTCTTCACATGACTTTGGTTAAGAATTTTATAGGTAAACGTGTGAGATTTCAAAAGATGGAATTCTAGAAAAGACATTTCAAACCCTACATGAAGGGGACTGGTAGTTTAATGGGGTAGAATCTGGTGACAGAGTCCCATTTACTCATGGACTATTTACTCTATTGGCAGTCATGTACAACATCCCCCACCGGGGCCTGACCTTTTTTGGTGGCTGGAGGAAGCCGGGCTCCTGACTACTGTAGTGGCTGGCAAGAAAATGGAGGGAGAGGCTGAAAGAGTAGGTTTCTCCCTGGGGCAACCCCTGAGGTGTATATAGAGATCCCTGGGTGATGGAGGATGGGGCGCCCGTGATGGTGAACAGCTTAATCCAGGGATCACTCAGAGGCACGTTGGTGCAGAATAATTTACAGTTCTTTATTGGAACAGCAAACAGCAGGCAACGGCCTTAAACATCAGCAGAACTTCAGCTGGAAGGAGATAGCTGATCAGGGTGCAGGAAGGTGGTTGGTCACAGCCAGGATAATAGCTTCAGGCTGGGCTGGTTGAGATGGAGCCGAGTCCTAGTGGTGGACCTCTGCTCTAGCCTAGACTCTGCTGACTGGCTAAGGTGTTAAAGGGTAAGGTGAAACCTCTGTTTCCTGGACTGGAACACTGGGGCACACTTACTCGGTCCTCTGTCCGTCCGGAGGAGTTCACCTAAAGTGCATTCAATCACTCACTATGATTGTGCATGTGTCACCTGCTTCTTCATGGTGTATGTAAGTGCTTGATCTTGCAACACAATTGGAATGTTAAATCCTGCGCTCATTCCGAATCAGTCAGCGACACAATCCCCGGTTAAATCCCCTGGAAAATCCAACAAAAGTGCAGCGCGCGACCCTTAGGGTGATGGCACACGTGGCATTTTGAATGCGTTTTTGGTCCGTTTTTATGCATCCCTTTTTGACCAGTTTGAATTAAGATAATTGGTCAAACCTGTCAAAAACGGGTAAGTGCTTAGGCTCCGTGCAGAACATATACCGTGTGTGGTCTGACTGCCCACGGTCCTGGTTAATGGCATTGTGGTTGGTATCAGACTAAATGCATTACACGTGCACAATACAGTTGGTAGCTATTGCCCTTAAACCAACCATTTACTTAGGTAAGGCCTGTCCTGTAATCCACTCCTTTCACCAAAGCCCGAAATTTGTCCGCGGACACATCACCTAGGTGGCATAATAATAGACATACATGTAATACAGATGAAGAGACAGTCCGATACAGTCTTGACTACAGTCTTGACACTTTGCTGTAAATCCTATAAAAGCGGTTAGTGCAAACTAAAAGATAGTATATATTACTATATTTGTAAACATCACGTTGGCAGTAATTAGTCATTGGCTTGAAAACATTGGATGGTGTTATAATATGGCTACTTCTAGTAGCAGAAATAGCAATGTCCATTTCCTGAAAGAAAGGCATAATATGCATAGCAATCACAAAAATAAGAGTTCTTTTTCCTTGAAGAATAGCATATAGTGACTATGGGGGTCATTTACTAAGGGCCCGAATCACGTTTTTCCGACGGGTTATCCGAAAATTTCAGATTTGCGCCGATTTTCCCTGAATTGCCCCGTGATTTTGGCGCACGAGATCGGATTGTGGCGCGTCGGCGCCGGCATGCACACAACGAAAATCGGGGTGCGTGGTCGTAAGAAAACCCGACGGATTCGGAAAAACCGCCGCATTTAAAAAAAAAAGTGTCGCTTGACACGCGCTTACCTGCGCCCAGCATAGGACGGTGAACTTCAGTGCACTCCAACGAACTTCAGCGCAGCAGCGACACCTGGTGGACATCGGGGGAACTACCTTAGTGAACCGCTGGAAGACCCGAATCCTCGACAGAGAACGCGCCACTGGATCGCGAATGGACCGGGTAAGTAAATCTGCCCCTATGAGTCTCTCAGAGGGCACCACTGCGCTAGAGTCCATTCTCTGGGCACAGTCCTTGAGAAAGGGGAAAACTTATACAAAGTCATATATACAATCAGAAAGTACCTGTTTAAGGGTTGCAGCCTTTGCACTGTGAAAGCTGGTACCCCTGCAGACATACAGGGGCCTTTCCTTTTATCTCCCTCTGAGATCTGTGGAGGGCCTGCTGCTTGGATGCCTCTGGCTCCTCGATGTCATCCTCATCGTCAGGTACTGGAACCAAGAATTCAGATACCTGAGGGTCAGTGATGGGTCAGTAGGCTCAGGCATGGGATCATCCTCCAGGGCCAGCAACACAGGTGACTGCTGTGAAGGTGACAACCTCTCAGGGCAAGAACTCGCTGAAGTGGAGACAAGCACACAGAACTGAGGAAGAGTCATAAGGTCATTAAAACTAGGGGTTGCTGAACAGAGAGGGTTCCTGGGACTGGATACTGGGGCTGGAGAACTTGAAAGAGGGGTGAAGGAACGAAGGCTCCTGTGCACCTGGAGTATTGGACGGTCTCTTCTTAAAATCTTGTAGACTTCAGGGGAGAGACTGTCCCTAACTAGGTATGGCTCACGCTCCCAGCGCCCATCTAGTCTACTTGTGGGATGGATGTTCCGCAGCCACACTCGCTCCCCAGGGACAAGAGTCTCTAGACAGGCATGGTGGTCAAAGTCCTGCTTCTGCTTGCTCTGAGCATTTTCAATCTTTAGGTCCACAATCTATTTGGCGTCTGCTGGCGTCTCTGGTGCTCTTGGACCTAGTCAGTATGGGGAAGCAGAGACTGGGAGTCAGGGGCTTCCATGTCCAGTGCTTTATCTGATGGCAGATAGCCATGCCTCCCAAACATCAGGTAGTAGGGGGTGCATCCGATGGAGCAGTGAGTGGTATTGTTGTAGAGGTACACTAACTCAGGTAAGAGTTTCAGAAAGTCAGCCCTTGGCAGGTGGTAGGATCCTCAGCATGTTGATGAGGGTCTGGTTCATTTTTTCACACAACCCGTTTCCCTGGGGATTATACAGAGTGGTCCTTAGCTTAGCCGTAGAGAGTAGACAATTCTTAGAACAGTTGGGACTCAAGAGCTGACCCTTGGTCCGTGAGGATCTTCTCCGCGCACCCATACGATAGGATGAAGCTTTTCTACAGAGCCCTGGCAGTGGTTCTGGAAGTAAGGTCTTTGACCCGCACCGCTAACACAACTTAGTCTAATGGTCTATAATGGTCATAGCGTAGATATGGCCAGACTTGATTGACTCCAACTTCATATGGTCTAGGGCCACAATCTCCAGGGGGCGCTGGCTCACGATGAGGTGTAAAGGAGCCCTTTGGTTGTGTCGTTCTCCGTGAGCAATGGCACTGGACGAGCAAACCAAACACCAGGTTTCGATGTCGTGCTTCATGTTCCCCCAGTAGAACTGCCTCATGAGGGTAGCCTCAGTCTTCGAAGTATCAAAGTGTCCGGACTGGTTGTGATACATATCCAGCACTATCTTGGCATCCCTCCTGGAAATCATAGACTTCATACAATCTGTCATAAGTCAAAGCATCAAAGTTCTCCTTTTCAATAGGTCCTGATGAATGCGTAGAGTCCTCCTCTGGTGCCACAGTTGGGACAATTCTCCATCATCCCAGCGCCAACGTATCCTCTCAGTGACTCTCCCACTGGAAAGGTGGTCCATTACCTTCTCCATCACTCGGCTGTCGGTCTGGAGACTCAACCAGAGGTCCTTTTTCGCTGGCGGAAGGGGCCGCCTCAGAGGATGAGGAGTAGACTCTCTGGGCGTCTTGCTGTACAAACTGGGCATAAAAGGTGGGCATCTCAACATCTTCCTACTGGGCATCTGTGGAAGGTCCTGCTCCCTGGTCAGGGAGACGGCACAAGGCATCCGCGTTGCCATTAGGCTTACCAGCCCGGTATTTGAGGGTGAAGTTGAAACTGGTCATCCCGGAGGCCCTCCACTGCTCCAGTGCCCTGAGTCAGAAGCAGCCAGATAGTTCTTAAATGTTTCAGTCCCTGTCCAGACTAATACCAGGAACTCCAACTTGAACAAGCTATAATTTTGGTTGTTCTGTTCAGACTTTCTAAAGGAATGGCTGGCATAGGCAATAAACCCTTTTGGTTCTGTTTTGGAACTGGGATAGCACAGCCCCTAGGCCCTGTTTGCTGGCATTGCTGTAGAGTTTGAAAGGCAGATTTTAGTCTGGATATCCTAACATATCCTGGCTCTGTCAGCCTTTGCTTCAGGATCTGGAATGCAGCTTCTTGTTCTGCTGTACAGTTGATCGGTGCTCGGGACCGTTGGTCGTTCTTAGAAAGTCTCCTTAGGAATTCTTGCAGTGGTGCAGCTCACTGGGCAAACTTCGAGCTAAACCGCCGGTAGTAGCTGGTACATCCCGGATTGTAGGCGGAGTAGGCCAGTTGTGGATCATTCTCATAGAATGTAAGCTCTTGTGATCAGGGCTTTCACTCCTATTGTTCCATATGAATGTTTGTACTCTATAATGTAATATTATATTTGTATGTGTCCCCTATGATTTGTAAATCTATGGAATATGATGGCCCTATATAAATAAAGATTACTATTATTATCAGGCTCAATTCCATCTGCACTCACTGCCTGTCCAAGGTACTTTACACCAGGCTGAAGCAGATGGCACTTAGATGGTTTGACCTTCAAACCATGCTGGGTCATGATTTGGAAAACTTCAGCCAGATATTGGAGGTGATCCTCATAGGTTTTGGAGTAGATGATTATGGTGTCTAGGTATATAAGGACAGTTTCAAAATTCCCATGTCCCAAACATCTCTCCATTAAACATTGAAAAGTGCTTAGGGCATTGCACAAGCCAAAGGGCATGTTGTTGAATTCAAAGAGGCCCCTTGGGGTGGTGTAAGACGTCTTTTCCCTATCTGGTGCCATGGCCACATGCCAGTAGCCGCTGGTCAGGCTGAGGGTAGAGAAGAAAGCAGCTGACCCTAAGGGATTCCTCGATTCGAGGCAGCGGATAGGCATCCTTCTGGGTGATATTGTTGATATTCCTGTAATCAACACAGAAACGGAGTGTCCCAGCCTACTTCTTTACAAGGAATCCCAAGGGCTGTGACTTTCTTGGATGACATTGGCTGTCTTCATTTCCTGGACAGGCTTCTTCACTTCTTGACAGCGGGCAGGAGGGATTGGTCGGTGTCTCATCTTGGTAGTACGGTGAGAGCCAGTGGGGATAGTATGCTGTATCAAAGTGGTCTGCCCAAAGTCCAACTGGTGTTTGCTGAAAGCCATCGAGACAATATCCAGATTTTTCCACCAAGTCCTCAGTAAGAACACTGAAAAGGGTGGCAAAGGCTTGATATCTCCTCAGATCCACTGGGGAGTCTCCCACATTTAACACATTTATCCAGCAGGTGGACCTGTGCTCTGGGCTTATTGCACGAGGTGTCAGGAAGCTTGCCTGTGACACCTCAGCTTCCTGATCTGGAACACTGACTCTGCAGCACTAACTGAGCTGCACACATTTTACTAGATTCTCTGACCATGTGCCACCACCCACAAGGGGTTTTATCATCTCCCCTTGTGAGGCAGCAAGCACTTTGTCCAACCAGCTCACTCCTTCCTGCACAGCAAGTACAGAGCATGCAATTGGATAGTGAGATTAACTCTTTGCCTCCCAGGCAGAGTCTTACAGTTGCATTACAAGATTACCCATACTGGTGACCTCCTAGTCAGGCTTACCAGACAGCTCCTGACATGCAGTGGGACACTTTCTCAACACCTACATAACGGTTTGCATCTGCACGGGTGTTGTAGTATCTTGGCATCCAGAGTTGCTGCTTCCAAAGCTTCCATTGGCTTCCACAAAAATTCTGTGGTGATGGGCTTCATCAGCTGCTGGAAGGTGGTTAGATCCAGTTCCGAGGTCCACTTTTCTTAGGAGGGCCCTCATGTGTCTGGCTCGGTTGTCAGTCGAAGCTTCTTCCAGTAGGTCTCAGGGTCAAATTGTACTGACTGACCAGAGCCTGCTTCATATTCTCAGTAGTCAGGCTGATCCCGCTGAGCAAATATCAGAATATTAGTGGTTAGTAAATTTTCACTAATGCAAGTCAGTGTAAAGAGGTCAGACTTAAGGGCATCTATGAATGAGGATCTGATGTTTCTAAGAACAAATTAATAGACTAATAGACTAAACAAATATTCAGTATATTTTGTTGAAAACTGTTTTTTGCACATAGTGTTTTGCATAAATACAATTATTTACTGTAACTTATAGTTCTAGGGTTGTATTCCCATAAATAGTTTTTATGTTGTACCTAAATAACCTGATTATTATATCATAATGGTTATAAAAAGTGTACAGTAAAGTTCATCGGTATGACATATGAAAGTGCTATTAAAAAGTACATTTTGTCCTGCAAAAATCAAGACCCCCGCCTGCAGTACAACTATAGTGACCGAAAACTTAAAAAAAATATAGTTTGTAGAAGGCAGTGATAGGAAAAAATTGCCTGGTCACTCTGGTGGAAAACTAAAGGGTTAAGTATTCTAAATCTTCTTTTTGGGATGTACTACAGACACACTAGCAGCCACTTCTTGCTGCACCTTCAAGACCACGTTCTATTGGAGAAGCAGCAGTAAGTTATTACAGATCCTCGCCACCAGGGGGCGCAGGGTAATCCTTATAGGGAACGTCTGCTGTATTCTTTCACCACCAGGCCGCGCCCACACTCCAGACCCCGCCCTTATACTTCTTCACATCTTACTGAGTTCTCGGTTGTATTACCACGTCACTTCCGGGAGCTGTCATTGGTCCAGCCATTCCTAGCCGAAGCTGACGGAAGTGACGTCGAAAGCGGCGGTAGCGCCTGCAGGAGTCGAACCGGGGGACCCTTAGACCGGAAGGGGTGGAGTTACCGGAGAACCGAGTGAGTGACGTCATGAGATTAGGCTTTTTCTGGCTATGAGGATGAGCTGTATATAAGGCTATGCGGTGGCCGGGTGTGCGCGCGGGAGCGGTGCCCATTGTCTGGGCGGAGGAGCCCCATGTGATGGTGGGACATAGTGAGCTCCTTATTGTAGTCACCCTGGGGGGGTAGATGGAAATGATTAGGATCAATGATCGGTTGTAATCTCCTGGAGGCCTAATGGACACAGTTATAGGTGGTAGGTGGGCGCCTTGTGATGCTTCTGTGCACCAAAACCTCAGGACCCACCTGCTATGTACTAGGGTGCAGCAGGGACACTGGAGGGAGGGGTATGGGTGCGGGGTAAAGCCGAGCTCCACCCAGAAGGCAAACTTTTCCTATTTACAGTCTACTTACCTGGCCATCTCTATATAAACGCCTATTAAACATTAAGCCACCCCATCAGATCTTCGTGATCGCAGTCCTACAAGCGACGGATCCCCCAGGAATGGGGCAGTAATTCCAGGTGGAGGGTCACACTCCTGTGCCCACTGTCCTGTCTCATGGACTGACCCCCAGTGCCAGGGATGAGACTCCTAGTGATATAAGATATAGCGATTGGCTTTTTCCTGCCTGTAATGATAATTACAGATCAGCGCTGCAGGGAAGCAGGGGCTCCTTGTATCATATATCACTATGATGCTTGGAGACGAGTCTTGTGCACTGTGATCAGTCCATGAAATAGGAGGACACTGCGCAGTGAATAATTCACCGACGTGTGAACTGAATAATTTGACAGCTAGACGCGCCCCAACATGATGACTGTATGTAACTGTTAGGACACAACCCTATGGCACGGAGAATGGTAACACCCGGTTGGCTATTTATTACACACATTTGTAGATGAACAATGGTACAATACTGAGATTACATATTCCCTATACTGTGTTTAGAGGGATGATTTGGCTGTCACACAATTTATAATGGCCGATGCCTTGTGAGCTGCCATCAGTTCTCACTGCCGTTAAGGTCTGTGTTTGGAATGCTGCCTGTGACTTGCATCCGAAAATTCTACAGGACTGAATTTTATAATACCGTATATATACTCGAGTATAAGCTGACCCGAGTATAAACAGAGTTAACCACTTTTAACACAACAGGGAAAACCTATTGACTTGAGTATAAGCCGGTGGTGGGAAATGCACTGGTCACAGCCACCAGTCAGTATTAAGCCGACCAGGCCATATCCCCCAGTATATAGCCTTCCAGCCCCTGTAGTATATAGCCAGCCCCTGTCCCCCATGTTGTATATAGCCTGGCAGACCCTCCCACATCAGTATATAGCCTGCCAGCCCCTGTCCCCCCCCCCCCCCCCGTCCCAGCATGCCAAGCCTGTAATTAAAAAAAAAAAATAACATTGCACTCTCCTTTCCGATGCCCCCCATAGGTCCTCTTCATTCTTATGAGGCTCCTGTGCCTCTTTGGGTCCTTCCACTCCTCTCACAGTCCCTGTGCACAGCCGGCACACAGAATGATGCCAGCCGCTTGCCAACGTCATTGTTTGTGAGCCATTGGCATCGCAAGGGGACCCAAAGAGGAGCCAAACGACTCGTAGAGGAGCGGAAGGACCCAAAGAGGGATCAGAAGCAAGAAGAGGACCTGAGGGGGGCGTCGGAAAGCTGAGTACAGTGGGTTTTTTTAATAGACTCGAGTATAGGCCGAGTTAGGTTTTTCAGCACAATTTTTGTGCTGAAAAACTCGGCTTATACTTGTGTATATATAGAGTACTTTTCATATGGCTTCCACTGGTATTATGTATCTCGTGTTGTGAGGACCAGTGTAGCGCAGTCATTGGCACAACTCATTGCCTCCTTTAAAAGACATTGATCCATTGATTCTGCTCCATCTGCAATTATTTCTCTAGTCTTCATCCTTTCCGAGTAATCACATTTATTTTCAGCTTTCTACTGTCAATTGGGTGGAGCCAGGCTGTCTTCTCCCTCCCATCTGACTCTGGACAGTCTAATTATCAAAGCTCACTAACCTGTGCCATAATTTGCCTCTCTACTATGTGAGATCCTGGGCTGGAGAAGACAGCTTGACCCCACCTATCTGACAGAGCTCAAAGGTGAGGGCTAGAGAGGATTTTCAGTGAAGTGGCACCTCTTAAAGGGTGCTGGGTCCTGGAGGTGGTGAAGGGTCCTCTATAGGCCAGCCCCCATCTCTTTACCTGTATGGCTCTTGTTCTGACCACAGTGAATCTACTACTGGACACCGAGGGTTTTGCTTTGTCTTTTAGAAAACAAAAAGGGACAAAAGAAGTGATCAGGATCTTTGCATTTCTCTTTAAAGGTGGTTTCCCACAAAACAAGTTAGCCCCTATCCACGGGATAGGACCTAACTTGCTGATCGGTGGGGGTGTCAGTAATGAGACCCCCACAGATCACTAGAACAGGGGTCCCAGGTACCTCCGTTGGACCTCTCCGCGCTCCCCGAGATGAGTAGACGACCGCACTTGTCCGATCTTCTCCATTCATCTCTATGAGTTCAATCTCCATCTGCTTCTTAGAGATGACCATAGCAGAACTTTCAAATTCGCAGCTACGGTGGACCGATGAGGGGTCCAACGTAGGTACTTCAGACCCCCGTTCTTGTGATCTGTGGAGGTCTCGTCACTGAGACTTCCACTGATCAGCAAGTTAGGCCTTACCTTGGATAAGGCCTATCTTGTTTCATGGAAAACCCCTTTAAAGCCAGCAGATTTGTCATGTAGCTTCTGACCTTCTGTTCTCTTTTTCCTTGCAGTCCGATTGATTACATAATGAGTCAGGGGGACACCAACTCTGCCGCTGTCCCTCATGCTGCTGAGGACATACAGGGAGATGATCGCTGGCTGTCTCAGGTACAAGGGTTTTTTTTTTAGGTTACATTTTTATAATAATCGGACAACCCCTTAAATATTTAGTCATATACCTTATATACTCAAGTATATACAGTATATATAAAAGAATGTCCTAATGTACCATATTCTGCCAATAACGTCCCTCTACTTTGGTGTACCTAAGGTGTAAGGATTTTTTTGGGGGACAGACTTGAGTTTACTAAACTATTTTTGTTTGCTTTTTATTCCAAATTTTTGGTAAAAATGGCATTTTGGGATGTGGCAGTACCTTACATGTTAAAGGGCACCTACCACCCCGATTCTAGCTATAAAGGTAGAAGGGGTGGTAGGTGGATGGATGGGATGTGAGGATAGCCCTATTTTGGGCGAATCCCCATGTCCCGGGTGTCTTTTAGAAAACTTAAATGCAGGTATATGCTAATTTTTTTTATGCGGCTACTGGGGCGTGGAGTAGCCGGACATGCGATTAAATCCAAGATGGCAGCGCAGATGTTGATGGTGATCAGTGCTAGCAGTTTGTGATTGCTGCAATATGCAGCAAACCCCCACACTAGAGAGAGCTCAGCTTAAGAGCCCTCTCCATACATGGTTCCTAGCGCTCCACAGTAATAGTACATAATTTTTTGAGAATGGGATAAAATCGCCTATTAAATCACCTTTCTCTGTTCAATGCGGTAAAAGTTCTATGGTGGACACGTAGGATAGTGGTCTCAATCCACACAATAGGTCTCATGTGCAAAGACAGATTTCCGAAAGTATCAGCAACTAAATGTGATTAATATCCACCACCTCTATAAACGGCACAATCTTTAGGGATGTCTCATGCTGCTTCCATCCTATTCCTAAGGCTGGAGACGTGTATGATCTCACTATGACTAATGCAGAGATTATGTGATTGCAGTTCGGAGTATTGGGGCTGAATATAGCTGTCAACTTGTAGTGGCAGGCTATAGGTACATTGGACAATAAACAGTCAATAACTAATAAACTTGTTCTTTTTTTCACTCTTTCAGCACAACAGGTTTGTCTTAGACTGTAAGGACAAGGAGCCGGATGTTCTGTTTGTTGGTGATTCTATGGTGCAGCTGCTGCAGCAATATGAGGTGAGGGTCCTTTAAAAATACAGCGCAGATACAGAGCAGAATGGCCCCAGTGGCAACAGAGGACCCAGGAGTGGTAGTGGAAGTACTTGTCAGCTGTACTGTGCTGCTCCTGGGTTCTCTCCTGGTTCTGATGCCACGGCATACAACCAGCGCCAGGCACAGAGCAGCGCATGGAGGCGAGAAGAATGTGCAGTGTGGTCCAGGAAAGCAAAGGGTTTAATTGTTGTTTTTTTTTTTCTTCTTCTTCCCTGGGGTCTCCGGTATTATTGTTAGTCTGCACTGGGGGGCTCCGGTATTATTAATAGTCTGCACTGGGGGGCTCCGGTATTATTGTTAGTCTGCACTGGGGGGCTCCGGTATTATTATTAGTCTGCACTGGGGGGCTCCGGTATTATTATTAGTCTGCACTGGGGGGCTCCGGTATTATTAATAGTCTGCACTGGGGGGCTCCGGTATTATTAATAGTCTGCACTGGGGGGCTCCGGTATTATTAATAGTCTGCACTGGGGGGCTCCGGTATTATTAATAGTCTGCACTGGGGGGCTCCGGTATTATTGTTAGTCTGCACTGGGGGGCTCCGGTATTATTGTTAGTCTGCACTGGGGGGCTCCGGTATTATTATTAGTCTGCACTGGGGGGCTCCGGTATTATTATTAGTCTGCACTGGGGGGCTCCGGTATTATTAATAGTCTGCACTGGGGGGCTCCGGTATTATTAATAGTCTGCACTGGGGGGCTCCGGTATTATTAATAGTCTGCACTGGGGGGCTCCGGTATTATTAATAGTCTGCACTGGGGGGCTCTGGTATTATTGTTAGTCTGCACTGGGGGGCTCCGGTATTATTAATAGTCTGCACTGGGGGGCTCCGGTATTATTAATAGTCTGCACTGGGGGGCTCCGGTATTATTAATAGTCTGCACTGGGGGGCTCCGGTATTATTAATAGTCTGCACTGGGGGTCTCCGGTATTATTGTTAGTCTGCACTGGGGGTCTCCGGTATTATTGTTAGTCTGCACTGGGGGGGCTCCGGTATTATTGTTAGTCTGCACTGGGGGGCTCCGGTATTATTGTTAGTCTGCACTGGGGGTCTCTGGTATTATTATTAGTCTGCACTGGGGGTCTCCGGTATCTAGGGAGCTGCTGCAGTATGAGATTAGTTGAGCTGTACGACAATGCGGCCCTGTGGACCAATAAATATTGCTCACCCCTAGCCTAAATCCTTAGATGTGGAACAAAACAGACATTTCAAGGAAATGTCATATTTTTTTATAATCTTTTATATATATATATATATGTGCAGTCAGTCCCTTTTATCATTACTACGACTCCACCAAAATGGTCACTGACTCCACATTTTAATCGATCAATAAAACCAAATTCACCAATATAAAATTGTCACACAAGTTATCACAAAAAAACCTAGTGATGCACATATCATACAGAGATGGATGCATAAATCTTTTTTATATACACCTTCAGTCTCATATCGGGATAGAGAATGATAATGATAAGCATAACATAGAAAACAGGTTTCATCTCACAGGGATTTCCAGTTGCGGAGGGTCCAAGTCAGGAATCATCCTAACTAGCCCTGCAATGCGTTTTTCCCTGACCCCCGTTTTTTTTGCTCCCAGACCTTACAAGGGCAGGTCCCATTTCTCTCCCTACTTGTAACTATTGCACCCTAAGACTAAGGGATATAAAAGCTATTCCTTTCCCTACGCATTTCGTGCACGGATCTCTGCATTTATCAGGGGGATGCAAGCAACATACAGTGGAGGTAGATGTCCTTTAAAGTGGCTGCACTGCTCACAAAATAAATCTGATCCTTTATACAGCTTAAAGAGGACATGTGACCCATAAATTGGGCACTAGGAGCTTCTCACTAAAGTCAGCAGCTCCTAGTGCTTAAACAAACGCCGCAGTGTTAGAGTGATACTAACATTGCGGCGGAGTACAATGTAAACGCAGGACCGCTTGCCAAGCTGTCTGAAGTATTCATGAGGGGGCGTGGTTAGGGGAGGTGACTGCGGCATTACGTGCGGCGCTTACTGTCGGCTTACTGAGTGAGCGGGGCGGTCCGGGGAAGAGGCAGTGCCTCGCACCGCTCCCTCATGAATACATCGGGCAGCTTTGCGAGCGGTCCGATGATTACATTGTACCCCACTGCAGTGTTAGATAGCGTTACCGGAGGTTTCCAGTAACGCTATCATTCTAACACTGCAGCGTTTGTTTAAGCACTAGGAGCTGCTTACTTTAGTAAATGGCTCCTAGTGCCGAAATTATGGGTGACATGTCCTCTTTAAAGGGAGGCTATATACTGGTGATGAAATGATAAGGGATGGTTATTGGAGAGATATCTCTCCCATAGCCAGAGCCCAGATAATGCGAAATGTAGGCTTTGTATGGATTGGCTAGAGTCCACCATGCGGGAATGTTGTGGGAGCACATGGTGAGTGTAGTAGTCCTAATACTTCCTCCTCATATCTAACAATGAGAAGCTGAATGACGCGTTCTCTTTTGTAGAATGTCTACATTCCAGGTTGTGAATCTAAATCTCTCTACAAGCACTGGGCAAACTCCCCGTCATACAGCAAATTTGTGACATTTTCTGATTCTCTGTTTTTTCATGGCCGACACTTAACCCCTTCCCTCCACTCTGTCTCTTGCACTTTTGAAATTGCTGCTGGGAGAGCTGAGAGGCTTGCTGATCTGATATGGATGGACCGTCAATATCCTGATTCTGGAAACCCCCTTTAATCAAGTCTAACGTAAACATTACATGTAAAAGTTATCCGCTTTCCTAATATTTCCTCTGAATGTGAAGACAATGGACAGAGCCTCTGCTGGAAATGGGAAGAGGTGTGTGTATATATAGGACCTCCTTATGTTATTGGACCCTTTCATGTCTCTTCCTCTTTACAGCTCTGGAGGGAACTCTTCTCTCCCCTTCACGCCCTGAATTTCGGTATTGGTGGAGACACGACGCGTCATGTCCTATGGAGACTTCAGAATGGAGAACTAGAGAATATCAAACCTAAGGTAAGAAAATAAAAAATATATTCCTATAGCTATAGTTTTTACAGTGGGACCTTGTGAGTGCCGTAAACATGATGTGAACAGAGCCTTAGACATCAGCATAGTCTTCTGGAGACGTCGCACACCTCCAGTGCTGTATTATTAGTAGAAACTCCCAAATTGGTGACAACTATCCTTGTTATGGGCTCCTGGCTGAGGGGGCTATTATTAGCCAGTGGACCAACACAGCAAAATCCTGCAAAAATAAAGTAACCCATGAGGCAGATTGTGTCTTACATTTGGATGGTTGGGTGACACGTCTATCACAGCAGGTGGTGCTGTCAGCTCTGTGTCTCCCCTGACTGTCGCCCCAGTTCCCCCTGTCCAGGTTATGGATGTTGCGTGGATGTTTGCCGATCCGGCAAATTGACAAGACTTGCAATTGGCCACCAATCCAGCATTATGTCTGGGTCACACAGCATGAACCCTGAGCGAAGAAGTCCGGTTCTCTCATCTCTACAGGCCCCCCATTTGAAATGTTTTATTTAAATTTTATTTGATTGAATTCATTTATTTTTGGCAGTGGGGGAGGATTTTTTTTTTAATTAAAATATTTTGTTTTTTAAACAGGGCCTCCATTTAGCTGGGAGCACGCATTATATATGTGTCCCCTGCTGTCAGATACAGATAACAACCGTGATCTTCTGGTAACATCTCCTAGGGTCATTGTTATCAGTGATCTGTATATACAGACATGCGGGGAAGATGCAATGTGCATTCTTTTTGCATGTCTATTATTGTATTTTTCTGACTATAAGGCTCACCGGATTATATGGCGCACCTTTGATAAATGCCTGCTAAAACGTTTAGGTTCATATATAAGGCGCGCCTGATTATAAGGATGAATGACCAGCAGGCGGCAGACCTGTGCACAGTTCAAGGCAGCTGTTGTCTGTAAGTACGTTTCATATATAAGGCGCACTGGACTATAAGGCGCACCTTTGATTTCTGAGAAAATCAAAGGAATTTTTTGTGCGCCTTCTAGTCCGAAAAATACGGTAACCCCCTCTGCTTGGGATCCCCTTGCAGACACAGTGCTCAGTATAGGGCTCATTCCCTATATTAGGACAAAATAACTGTGTGGCACAAAGTAGCGACTGTAGCTGCTATAAGTAATATGTCAGTGGGATGTAAATTACTTCTTCGCATCCCCAGTCGGCTGCATTGATCTTCCACAGCAGATCCAGAGCTAATGCATCACCTGCAAGTTAACTGGTGCAATAATTGATTTTCTCCTATTTCTTCCCCAACAGGTTATTGTCTTGTGGATTGGCACCAATAACCATGAAAACACAGCAGAAGAAGTGGCCGGTGGAATAGAAGCCATCATAAAGCTCATTAACACACTGCAACCACAGGCGAAAACTATTGTCATGGTATGTCGCATGATCTGACTGGCGTCACCCCATGATCATGTTGCTTTGCCAGTCCATTTTCATTCTCTGTTGGTAAATTGACTTGTAAACAGCAGGGGAGTGTTATCTACGGTGCAATACACTGACCGGCCATAGCGTTAAAGGGGTTGTCCAGTGTTTTTAAAGGACATCTACCACCAGTATGAAGGATTGTAAGCCAAGCACACTGACATACTGGTGTGTGCCATCTCTGGCAGGATACGCTCTTCTTTTAGCTTCTTATGCCCTTGTTTTTACAAAAAAGGCTTTAAAAACGATGCAAATGAACCTGAGGGGCTTCTGGCTCAATTAACATCTATGGAGCCTGGAGCCCCTTTGTCTCATTTTCATAATATTTAAAGCCTTGTTCTGTAAAAAATAAGAGCGGATCCTGCCAGATGTGGCACACACCTGTATGTAAGGCCAGTTTCACACAAACATATGTACGCCTGGGCATAGGGAGGAGTGTGGCACGGCTGTTCTTTCAGGGAAAGATAGAGCAAGCTTTAATAATAATAATCCCTTTATTTATATAGCGCACACAAATTACGCAGCGCTGCACAGAACTTGCAAAATTTGTCTCTGTTCCCAAATGGGGCTGACAATCTAATCAACCTACCAGTATGTTTTTTGGATTGTGGAAGGAAACCGGAGGAAACCCATGCAAACACTTTAAAATTCCTGCTGCCTATAGTTCAGACAGGGCATTACTGGTTTCTGTGTGACAAAACGTTCAAGAAGGAGACTTCATATTTGGGAGATGTGCTAGGAAATCCATGGGGGGTCCCAGTTCCGAACTTTAAGGCAAAGAATAGAGGCTGATTGGGTCTGACTGCTGTGACCCCCCATGTATTTGGAGAATGGGGGTCCTGTTCTCAGTAATGTGTGGAGCGTCAGTAGAAGCATGCCTACTATTCAATAGTATGAGAGTGTCGGATCTTTACTCTCTCTATCACTGACTATGCTCGACCTGACACTACACCCAATTAGTAAGAACGGGACCCCCATTCTCCAGTTACTTGAGTCCTATTCTTGTGGTAGGTGGGAGTTCCAGCAGTTGGATCCTCCTGTGGATAGAGGATAACATGCTACAACTCCTTTAAAAGATTTGCTGTTAACATGTTAGACCCAGACCTTCACAGGTTTTGTGGGGTTCATACATTAGTCAGTGGACCCACACAATATCAGGCAGGTGGTTTTAGTGGTTAATATGAAGGTTATTGTTAGGAAAATTAAATTCCAGCCGGTTCTTGATTAGAAGTGACATGTCGCTATCCTCTTGCAGGGATTACTACCCCGCGGTGAGAAGCCGAATCCCCTGCGTGAGAAGAATGCACGGGTGAACCAGCTGCTGCGCTCATGGCTCCCGCGGCTTCCCGGAGTTCAGCTCCTGGATGTAGATTTCGGATTTGTCCACTCGGACGGCACTGTATCTCGACACGACATGTTTGATTTCCTCCATCTCACAGCCGCGGGCTACGCCAAGGTCTGTAGGCCACTTCATGAACTGATTATGCAACTCCTGGAGGAGACCCCAGAGGAAAAACAAGTCACCCTGGCCTGATGCTTACATTCCTCGTCACCGTCAGTGTTACATCATTGGCTGCCCCCCCCCCACCCATCGCTCACTACTATTGCCTCAGCTGTATATCTACATGCTCAGTGTATATACACAGAACTCATATATATACATCTGCCGTATACAACCCAGCTTTTCCCCTCTCTTTCGTCTCCCATATTGTTGGACTCTCATGTCCCCAGTATAGTCTGAGGTGCAGAAATATCTATGGATCCTAAAATGGGAGCGACAAGAAGGCTCAAACCCAATCCAGTGTCCAGCGATTGTGACGGAGTGATGTGGTGTGTAGTGTATATGTAGAAGCTGATGTTCAGGACACCCACATGTGACGGCCGGCCGACCCGTTGTCTTTTTTTTTTTTTTTCCTTAGCGATGAATCTGACCGGTATCTGCAAGGGTTTGCCTAGGTAACTAGTGAGGGTAAGTTCCCCATGGCACGAGAAGGTTATGAAAACTGGAGCAAGTTTCTATCAGCATTAATAGTGTTTGCAAGTTCACTTCATTGCCAGAGCCTCCTACGCCACATTGCAGTTACTCCTAGTTTACTATTTTATGAATCGATAAAACTTGTTCTCTGACTGTCGTCACGCCGTGCGGTACATGCACGACGAGGGAAAACGTGTGAATATAATATATATATATATATGTTAATGCTTGTATGGATTGTATGCTCGATGGCCTGGGTCTAGCCAGGGACCAAAGCGGGAGAAATGACCCTCCTTATGTGACGTAAGACGTGGGCATTATGAGGCATGCGGCTTAGAGAAAAAAAAAAGCATAGAGCAATATGTAACATAGCCATAACACAAGACAGTATACGTATGGTGCGGAAATAGGGCCAAGAAAAGCTGCAGATAGTGGGGATTCCCTATAGTGTTTGTACAGCTTTGACTCTCATTCGTAGATCTCACATCACTAGAGCTTATGCTTCTATGTACGGTAATGAATCGGTTGTCCCTTCTTGTTGTCGTGTGCGTACGGAGCGGAATTATAAAAATAATATTGAAGATTTGGTTCTTTGTCTTTATGTTCTAATAGCGACGGGGAAGGGGGGAAAGCCCCCTGCATCATTGCATTGGGTGCTCTCTGCACTGAGCTGCTCCATTGCCTTTCCTCTTTGCTAGGAATAGGAGCTGTATCAGGATTCTGGTTGGCTACTTACATCAGCCAATCAAAGAAGAGAGGAGGGGCTGTGGGACAGTTCATTGCAAATAGAAAGCTCTTCAGGGGGAAAGACACTCCCATAGCCCATAGTGGAGCTGCAAAACTGGACTACTACTTCTTTTCACAGTCCTGCTGTTCCTTACTACACATACAGGTATGGTTACACAGATCTCCAGGGCCTATACCTAGAACTTTTTACAGATTATTATTAGTAAAAATGTGTTTATTTATATAGAGCACACAGTAAGAAATATAAATGGGGCAAGGTTTGGCACTCATATATTATATAAGATCCTTTCCTTATACACTAAACAGTGGCACTAATTGAGACTAAAACAGTTAAGGGATCTATCACTTGAGAATGGTTGTCCTAGATCAATCTTGCTCATCTACAAGATAGGGGATAAGTTATAGATCGCTGGGGGTCCCATTGCATGGAGCGTTGTTATTTTGCTCTCTTCCATGAGGTTACACAACATCCATAGATGTGAATGAAGCCCTTTTCACACATGCACATTGACACTCCATCCACAAGGGGGCAGTGGTCTCCTGCTGTGACTAACTGTGGATTAGGGATCAGTTACATTGCATGACATCTAAAGCTTCTGACACATTGGGGCACATGTATCATAAGTCCGGCTTTGTCCGTCTGTTTTTTGGGTCTTTTCTGCTTGTCAGATGTATCCTAGTGGATTTTCCTTATTGATACATGCGGCGTTTGGTCTTTAGTGAATTTGCGACTTTTTGAGACAAAAGTCTCTAAAAGTTGCAAACAGTGATAACTCGGGGAACACTGCAGAAAACTAGACAATGGCAAACTTCAAAGGGAGACTGTTTTCGCCACAAATAAAGGTGGAAATGAGCAGAAGCACCATGAAAAGAGTCTCAAAAATGGAAGAAAAAGGTGAGCCAAAAGTTTGATACATGTGTCCCATTGAATGGAGGGGCCACACACTTGCTTGGCCTAAGCTCCTTTAAGATTGAGGGTGTGACTTAAGGGAAAGGTTGGTGCTTTCTTCCAAAAAACGCTCATATCCTAACTATGGGTAGTGTGTGGTATTGCAATGAAGATCCATTCATCTCCAGCTGCAATACCTGCACAAACCAGCATGTGGTGCTGTATTTGTAAGAAAGCAGCCAAGTTTTTCAGCCTCAGGATTAACCCTTTTACGGCAGTCCTGGACAACTCCATTGAAGCCTTTCTCTAGATAGCATCTTACCACCTGCGCTGATATTGGAGGAGATTCGAGTCTACATCACCTCTGTCCTACAAGTCATCACAGGTAGGTTCCTAATTGTGTCTCTGTGGGGGCTGAGGATGATGATGGTTCTGCTGAATGTTTTATCACACCTACAGATGCATTTATTGTCATTATATATACAGTTACAGGAGATCCAAGACTTACTGCAGGAATGAATTCAATGTGTGATTCAGAATAATGCAAAATAATATCTCATAAGTGAGAATATAACACATGAAAGTCTAACTATATCAATAGTTATCTATACACTAAGTCATGGTGACCGGTCAGATGTGTAGGTGCTGGTCCAGTCCTGTCCATGGTTTAAGTGATTCAGTGGCTCGAGGTCAGGTTTGTGATGTAGCCACAGGGCTGTTTCAGACGACCATGGATTTTATGGACTAACAGTTCTGGAAATTAGAGCATCATAGTGGTAGATGGGAGTCCCAATGGTAGTGGTTGGACCACTGTTGGCAGACCGACAACATTCGTCTGAAAGGAGCCCTTTAAGAAACAATTTACAGAGAATAAGATCTGGCGATAGTGGAGCTCACTGCTAACCAGCATAGAAAAGTTTGCTGGGTTATCAGAAGAACGCTGGAACGCCCAGTGCCCATCCACTCCACCGGCACTGCAAATTCTTGCAGTGTGCATTGTCTTACTGCTTCTACGTCAGAACACTGGCATAAAAGCAGTGATAAATTTCCCCCATGGACTGTGAGTCTTGGTCATGTGATCTACAGTGGAGAAAAAGAAGTATTTAGCTGGACACTAATTGTGGAAAATGAGAAAGGGCTTTAGGTTTACCTATGTCAGTTAAACTATAGGAGACAAAATGGGAAAACATGGGAAAGAATGTATTTATTTATGGTGGAAATAAGTATTTGGTCCATAACAACAGTTCTCAAGACTTTGTTATATTTCCTTTGTTGGCAATAATAGAGGTCAATACAGATGTTTCTGTAAGTCATGAGAAGGTAGCTACACACTGCTGCTGGTATGTTGGCCCATTCCTCCAGGCAGATCGCCTCTAGAGCAGGGATGTTTTGTGGATGTCACTGGGAAACACGGACTTTCAACTCCCTCCAAAGGTTTTCAGATCTGGAAGCTGGCTTGGCCACTCCAAGAAATTGAAATGCTTTCCATGAAATCACTCCTTTGTTGCCCTGGGCTTGTGCTTGGGATCTTTGTCATGTTGAAAGACCCAGCCACGTTTCATCTTCAATGCCCTTGCTGGTGGAGGGAGTTTTGCACTCAAAATCTCCCGATATGTGGCCCTATTCATTCTCTCATGTACAGGCGGTCCCCTACTTAAGAACACTCGACTTACATACGACCCCTAGTTACAAACGGACCTCTGGACATTGGTAATTTCCTGTACTTTAGTCCTAGGCTACAATAATCAGCTTTAACAGTTATCAGTGGTGTCTGTAATGAAGCTTTATTGCTAATCCTGGTTCTTATGACAACCCAACATTTTTAAAATCCAATCGTCACAGAGACCAAAAAAGTTCTGGCTGGGGTTACAATGATAAAATATACAGTTCCGACTTACATACAAATTCAACTTAAGAACAAACCTACAGACCCTATCTTGTATGTAACCCGGGGACTGCCTGTATACTGATCGGTTGTTATTTGCAGAGAAACTGCCTCTCGTCATGATGTTCCCACCCCTATGCTACATGCTAGGTCTGGTTTTCTTTGGATTCAACGCAGCATTCACTTTCCTCCGAACATGACAAGTTGTGTTTCTACCAAACAGTTCTACTTTGATTTCCTCTGACCCTATGACATTTTTCCAATACTCTTCTGGAACATCAAAATGCTCTCTAGGAATCTTCAGAGGGGCCCGAATATGTACTGGCTCAAGCATGGGACATGTCTGGCACTGCAGGATCTGAGTCCCTGGTGGTGTAGTGTGTTACTCTCAGTAGCCTTAGTTACGTTGGTCCCAGCTTTCTGCAGGTCAGTCACTAGGTCACCTCCCTGTGGTTCTGGAATTTTTTCTCACCATTATTGTGATCATTTTGACCCCATGGGGTGAGATTTTGCATGAAAGCCCTGATGAAGAGAGATTATCAGATTTAGTCTTCACCTGGTGCAATGCAAGACGTCATTAATACAGGCAATGGGTGGAGGATACAGGAGCCTCTTATAGAAGAAGTTACAGGTCTGTGAGAGGCAGAAATCTTGCTTGTTTGTAGGTGGCAAATACTTATTTTCCACCATCATATGCAAATAAATTCTTTAACAATCAGACAATGTGATTTTCTGCATGTTATTTTTTTGTTTACTAATTACTTATTTCCCCCCTGCTTTACATTCATATGTTATCTTGTAGTCCTCTGTAGACTGCCCCTTACATAGGACTTGCGTGGGTCCATCTCCCCTTCTTCCATATATACACATGCACACACCACTGCAGCCTTTCATCTGACTGTCACCCTCTCCCAGCCGGCATTACGTCACCTTAGCCCCGCCCCATACTTCACGTCATCCTCTTACAGGCGGTGTGATGTTACCATAGCCCCGCCCAGTTCTTCTCCGTCATCCTCTTAAAGGCGGCGTGATGTCACCACAGCCCCGCCCAGTTCTCACACGTCATCCACTTAGAGGCGGTGTGATGTCACCCTGGCCCCGCCTCCTTGTTGTTCTCTTCTTCCGGCTCCGCAGCCAGTGTGTGGCCGGCAGCTGGTGGGGTAGCGGATCCCGGAGCAGCGGATGGTGTGAGTGCTCTGTGTACACGGCTCTGCCTTCTGTTCTATGTGCGTTTCCGTTATAGAACAGGGCAGGTTTCACACCTTGCGTTTTTGTAATGTTTGTGAGTCATGTGATCCATTCACCCTGTATTATTGATGTCTTGTCATTTATGTATAATCCTACACAGGGTCTTTTACATATAATATAACCTGTGTTATATCATTGTATCTGATGGAATAAACAATGGATTTGGTCTCTGGAGATCAGCTCTCCCCTCCTGTCTGTCGTGTTCCCCAGTCTATAACATCTCTCCCTTGTGTTGTCCCTCAGTTACTCCTCCTGGACATTTATGATGCATTATACATAGTCTGACATCCTGGGCAATGATTGGCTAATCAGACTGACCAGGTACCGCCCATTACCCAGAGGAATAACTGAGGGACATCACAATGAAGAAAAGCTGCTCCACAATTCTTATCTTATGATAGTTACATGTAATTACTGACACCGATATGTGAGGAGGAGACGGGTGTGTAAATCCATATAGAGACTGCACCCTGCTCACTCCTGCAGACTATTGCACCTATACAATGGTCACTCCTATCCACTCGGCTCCTGACCGCAGGGTGATTCTTCCTCATCCCAGTCTCCTCTGTTTATGTAGATACATTGTAACCACCCGGCAATGATTACAGCAGATGAGGAGGCCAAGCATTGGCACAACTCGTACTCTGGGCGGCAGAGCCACCCTCCCCGCCCGCCTATGTACCCTTGGGGGCAGAGACCCCCATGTACCCTGGGCAGTAGAGATGTCACCTCCACCGTGTACTCTGCTGTTCATGTTGATACATTGTATTAATAATTGCAGTAGATAAGGAGGCCACAGCATTGGCTCAACTTGTGTACCCTGAGCAGTAGACCCGTCCCCTTCCCCCATGTACCCTGGGCGTTAGTGCATGTGTACCCAGGGTGGTAGTGTGCCCCCACCTCCCCCCATATACTGTGGGTGGTAGTGCCAAAAAAACTTCTCCCCCTCCTTGTGCAGGTAGAGTGCCCCCCTCTCCATATACCCTTGCCGGTGGTGCCCCATCCATGAGAATAAGGCTGCCTACAGTCTCTGTGCACAGCCGGGTATAAGGGGGCGCTGCTCTGCAGGGTAAAAAACGTTAATGAAGCCAGAACATCACAGGGGATTCTATATCTGTACATCTTGAAGGGCTCGCATTAAACTCTCATCCGCTATAGACAGAATAGGGGGGAAATCGTTGGGGGTCTGACCACAATAAACATGTAGGCAGGACTCTCATTTGCTCTATGTGAATATGATCTTGTAGAAGGTGCGATGTGCTGCGTATCTCAGTGTACGTCTCCTATCCTGCAGGGATCTCCTGGTGACTCAGACATGTAGCGCTGTGATTACCTAAGGTGTGGAGTGAAGTCCTGCTGATGTTGGAAGGTGCACAGGACGGCGGGGACTCTGCACTCCTCCGCTGCTCGCTGCTGGAAAATGTTCAGCTCCGGCCTCTTCCTGCTCCTCTTCTGGATTGTACAGGGGATGCGATACTCTGCAGCCAAAGAGATCCACCAGAATATCGCAGACTTCAACCAGGATTACAATGACACCGTCAATAGCGAGACCCAAAATATATACGCCTTCAACCACACCATGCTGAGGAACAAGGTAAGTGCATGGACAGTAGGTGGCTTTGTTATCTGCATCAATGTGTGCAAAGTGATTGCAGCCAAGAAGAATTGCAGGCGGGACAACAATGTATCCACTGTGTGTCATGTGAAGAGAAAATGATCCGTGCTTCTCCAAAGTTAAAAAAAATAGAAAGAAAAAAAAACCTATTTCCCAATTGCCTTTAGGCCGCGTTCACATGATGCACTTGCATTGTGCTTTGAAATGCTATCGAAGCGCCTTGGGGGTTACTCCTTCTCAAACTAATAGTCGAAATCGCTGGATCACAAGACAAAATATGTGTTACTACTTACCAAACGCAAGTGTTCAGGTGTAAACGTGATTGCGTTCAGGGACAGCGACTCCTGCGTTTCATGTGAGCGCGGCCGGTAAATATAGTACATCCTTATGTCTTGTGTTCTCGGTGTAACTATAGCTGCTTCGTGAAGGCCTCAGTGGTTTCTTAGAGAGCATCAATGAAAGCCAAGGAACACGGCAGACCGCTCAGGGAAGAAGCTGTGGCAAAATGTGTTTTTTTTTTTTTTTTTTTTTTTAGGCCTAAAAAAAGCAATTAATGTCTAAAAATAAAAAGTAATTTTTTTACCCATGTAATTTTTTTTTTTTGTTTTGTGTTTCTTCTTTCAACAAGAAGTTAAAACAATAAGATATTGCTCTAAATCTGTGCTCCATTGCAAACCCATCATGATGGTACCGAATGACTTACGGTATCCAGGGGCGGATAAGACTGGCATGGGCACTGGGCTGTATGAATATTATAGCCCCTACAAGTCTAGAATCACTTCCTACATATGGTACTAGAATCAGCTTTTTGGGGACTGGAGGATGTGTCCCTTCTGTCTGCTTTCAGTCTGCGGTGTTTGGACCTTCAAAGGTCCTGAAATGGCTCCTGAGTACATGTGTGTTGAGAGCAGACACAGATGTAAAAGGATTTCATGGGTGAAGTTCCTTCTCAGTATAAGATTTGGTGTGTAGTTTGAGTGCCCATGGGCCCCCTAGAAGGCTTAGGCCCCGGGCTACCACCCAAACCCCCCATATTGTAATTTACTACTGAACATATACATATAAATGGCAGTTGTACCACACCATAAATACTATTCCCTGGCAGTTCATCACATACTAAAGTGCCAGAAGGCAGATAACACAATTAGGATATTTTGTTACACCACCTAACAATATAAACTGTTTTTAATTTTTACAAACTTCTCTAGTAAAGAATTGGTCTGAGAATTTTCCTTGCCTTGGAAATTGCACTGAAATCACAGCAGGATGTAGTCTAAATTTTGGAATTTTTCTAATTCCTTGAAGATCCTCACAGCAGATCCTCTAAATATGTTCTGGTGCCAGAAAAGACGACTAAAAATGCATTTCTCTCGCCCTTGTTCAGCTCTGGATGACACATTCCTTATAAACATGTGATCTCATTTTGCCTTTCACACCCATAGACCTACATTACTTCATAGCCAAAAAGTGGTGGCATTCTAGTAGAAGTGATATGATTTAACCACCAGGGAAGGATCTTTAGAAATGTAGCCCATCCAATATGTCATATCATAAATCATATCAAAATCCACCATGATAAACCCAGGGGCACTTACTCATGACTATGGTGATTTTCTTATATATGTTATCTATGTCCTCCTTTCTTCTAAAATCAACTTTTAAAATTATGCCAATGAGCCACAGGGACTACCTTAGCCTCTCCTGTATAGCCTGAATGACTCTAGGTCCCTCTGTGCTATAGCTTCGCAGGTTGTTACAGTGAGTGCTGAACTTCCTCTGATAACCTAAGGGAGAGAGTGGAGTGAAGTGCTGAGGGAGTAGGTGGGAGTGTGATACAGTGTAACAGCATTCCAAACTGTTTTGCATGGGGAAGTGGGAAGCAGTGGGAAGGGAAAGTGCTCCTTCACAATAATGTGCAGCTACAATATGGAGGAGCTATGGTAGCCCTTCTGGCTTATTAGCATAATTTCATAAGTTGATTTTAGAAGAAAGGAGGCTATGGATAACAGATATAAGAAGATTACCCCAGTCACGGTACCTGGATCTAAGAGTAAGTGTCCCTTGTTCGTTAACATGCTAGATTTTGATGGTTTTATATTTTTTAAGCATTTTGTCCAGGTATTGTATTCAATCAGTTGGTGCCACCCTGAGGCAATTGGCTCAACTTTCCTCATGGCAGTTGATATCCTGAAGGAAAACCTACAACCCCTTCCCCTGCGTTTTTATTGAACCGTTTTCTTATTTTTAAAACTCAATTCATACAAACCAGAATGAACCCCTTCCCCTACTAACGGACAATTTTGGATAGGAATCTACGTGACTTAAATATTATAAAGATTCCAGCCTCTAGATGTGCAAAACTGGTAGAAACTTCCCCCCTACAGACTTATTATTGCTGCTGAAGGTCCTACAAAGTACTAAATGACTAAATATGCAATTCTAGAAATTGAGGAAAAGTTCAAGGGGTTTGAATACTTTTGCAATGCTCTGTCTGTCGCAATGTGAGCGCATAGATTATAATTGGATGTGATGTTACACACAGTTCCCCTGTGTGGTCCATGAACCAAACTTCACTTCCAGGATCGGGTTCTTGCCACATTGAGAAATGAGGCAATATCCTTGATGGAGGGGAAAAAGTAAAACTGAATACCGTATAAGCCGACCCAAGTATAAGCCGAGGCCCCTAATTTTACCACAAAAACCTGGTAAAACCTAAATTTATTTTCACTCGAGTATAAGCCGAGTTTGGGTTTTCAGCACATTTTTTTTTTGTGCTGAAAAACTAGGCTTATACGTGTTATATGTGTTGTTTGTAGCAGCAGGACTGTTAAAAATGCATTTATGATTCAGGATTGTCGTTTCTCAGGAGGTCAGGTCCTCACACTGCTGTGCTTTTAAGCATCTGATGATTTTTTTTCTCAGTCCTGAGTGCTAAGAGCAAAGCATGGGGGAGGAAACCTTCCCAGTGCACTAAGGGAACCTTCAATATAAACTCATTTTTCACAGTTCTGCTGCTACTGTAGTAACACACACTGGTATAGATTCAATGGCTTACTTCTGACAGATGCCGGGACGCATGCATGTTTTATGGTGATGCTACTGGTTCAGGGCGTCATAGTGGAGTTGTACATTTTAATGACTTCAGTAAAATTTATGAACTTTAAAGGGTGAGAGAAAAGAGACAAATTCTGGCGTTTAATTTCCTTTTTTTTTTTTGTTTTTTTAATTGTGCTTATTATCATAGAGTACAAATAACTTGTTAAAGGAAATCTAACACCAGGATGAAGGATTGTAAACCAAACACACTGACATACTGGTGTGTGCTCCCTCTGGCAGGATCCACACTTCTTTTAGCTTCATATTCCCTGGCTTTAGGAAAAAAAAAATGTTAAAAATTATTCAAATGAGCCTGAGGATCATGAACAGCTATGGATCCCGGAGCTCCTCAGGCTCATTTGCATAATTTTAAGACTTTTTGGTAAAAAATATTAATATTATTAGGGTCTGTACAGTTGCAGCTATCCCTAATACATATATAATAGTTTTTAAATGTTTTGCTAATGGTATATAGAACAGAATTTATTTATTTATTTTTTTAATTATTTGTTATACAGACAATTATTTGAAGGTTTGGTGTGTTTTTTTTTTTTTGTTTTTTTTTGTTAAATGAGTGCTAAATTTTAATTTTTTTTTTTTACTATACCATTCTTGTGACTATGGTGTTTTAAGGAGTTAAGCTGCCACAATCGGGCCCCTATAATATCCGGGGTCATACCTAGTTGGGGTGCAGTAACCTTAGGTCTCAGCTTGACTACTCTGACCTTTTTGTGAGGGTTGGGGGGGTAATTCTATGCATGTCGTCAATTCAGGCAAAATTTCGGGATTGTTGTTGCTGTGAATTTGTGATGCACGTTATACAACAGATTGCTCCATGGATTAACTCTCTGGGATTAGACTACAGATGTGGATTACATTGACCAGCGGAGGAATTTTTTTTTTTTTTTTTTTTTTCTATTTATTGAGCACTTTTGGGGATGATTTGCCCCTTTGCAGACCACCCATCATTTGCAAACCTCATGGGGGGGGGGGATCTCCTTCTCATACTCTCCCCATCATTCCGGCTACACACAGTTTACTGTCTATCCCGGATACTTCTATGGAGTGGAGTTAGTTTCCTCCTTGTACGTGTTTAGTTTTGTTTTACTTTTGTTGCAGTTTTGGCTTTGATACAACTTGGCAGCAGCAGCTAAAGGTCACTTTATATTCGCTTTATTACTCTGTATTTGTTCAATAAAGATCAGGTATAAGGACAGCTAGAAAATCCAGGAAGGGGGAAACATGAAGTTTAGTTGTTTGTACTAATATAATCAATAAGAATTTCAGGATTTTTTTTTTTTTTTTTAACAGTTCGATTTTTCACAAATTTTTCACTTCTGTGCAGTATCACATACACAGCAGTGTTCATCCAGTTCTTCCTGGTTCATGTACTGCATGGCTATATTTTCTTCCTTTTTCTAGACTCTAACTGCAAGACCAGATTATTTTTTCACCCATGTTTCGTGCTCTTACTTTTGTTTAACTAAACTTTGGGATGTTGCGTCCATAATACAGCTGTAAAAAAAATAAAATAAAAAAAAAAGCACTTGTTGCCTACATGTAAAATTTTAAGTTTTGTTTAAGCTTATTGTTTGGCAACTATCTACTATGGCAGTGGTGGCGAACCTATGGCACGGGTTCCAGAGGTGGCACTCAGAGCCTCTATATGGGCACCCAGGCCATCGCCCCAGGGCAGGTTTCGCCAGACAGGACCCAAGGCCTCTTGCAGTCCCAGACAGCCCAGGACCCTAAAAGGAAACTACAATGATAATCCAAACTACTTCTCCTTCTTATTGGTGTCCTCAGGTGCCTATACAATTTAAACCTGTGACACAGCAGCTAGTAATAAGTTACTGCTTAAATTGTTGCATTGGCACTTTGCGAAAAAAGTGTGGGTTTTGGTTGTAGTTTGGGCCCTCGGTGTTAAAGAGAACCCGTCATGCAAAATAACCCCCCTAACCTAAATATATTTTCATAAACTGCCATTAGAGAGCATTGCCTCTATCCCTTCATTGTCCCTCTACATGCCTGTAAACCTAAGCAATGAGGTCCTAAAGCTGTATGCAAATGACCTGTGAAATGTCCAATGAAGCATTAGCATATTCAAGCTGTCCACTCTATTCATGAGTGGGAGGTATAGACACACCCCCAGTGCTTGACTGACAGCCTGTATAATGGTGTGAGGCTGTATAATGATGTGCTTCCTGGTGCTGGTGGCCACGCCCCCTGCAGCCTGTGTGTGCATGTGTGTGTGTGTATAGGAGAGATACAACAGCTCCAGGCAGCCATGTTACAGCAGAACATGTCAGATTCATGTGTAGCTGATGTCTGTGTCTCTCACCTGTATATTAGGAGGATGCAGCATGTCAGCAGATGCAGCACACACACTAGCCATGCTTTACTATACATTACACACAGACATGAGCAGGGGGAGGAGTAACAGGCGTGACATCACTGCCTCTGACCATGTGACCAGCCTCATTTACATGATAAAGAATAGATGATTTTACAATGAATAATGTATGAAATAACTAGATAAAGGCTGGGATGGATCCTTGTGAGCTGCTCCAACAGGAAGAGGTGACAAGACAAGTGACACAGACCTGATGACAGGTGTCCTTTAAAAAGGTTTGCCATCACTGTACTATGGTGTCTCACATACACCCAGGGAAGGGGAGATCCAGATGCTTGATATTTATGTAGTATTAGAAGTAGTAGCAGCAGCATGGTGGTTGTTATAGAGCAATGTAAATCTTGCACTGGGGTATGAGGGGTGGTTTAAGACTGCCATGTGCTATCAGTGTGACATGGTTATATGCCCCATTCCTTCCCCTGATAATGCCACCATTAGTGGTAAAACATTTTGGGTGGGGGGACATGGAGGGGGCGAATTTAAAATTTTAAGTATAACTAATCTATTACACAGGACGCATCAGTCAACTTAATAATGGATAGTTTAGTGTATCTGATATAGAAAAGAAATCCGTTCACAGGCTCGGAAAGTCCAGTTTAGGTGTCACTTTTAAGAGTGCGGTCAGGTTTCCGTTTTATGTGCTCCGAGGATGCCAGGTGATACGTTGGCACAGTAACATTTGACATTTATGGTTATCAGTTCAGTGCCAGTCACTAAGTGCTTTATAAAATCCATGAATCACCATAAAGGAACTGGTTGATCTGGTTTCTACCATCTAGGTAAATATTCTACAAGTGAAAATTTTATCTGACTGTATAACCTTTAGTCAGTCCGGTGGATACATTCTAAGATGGGATGAGGAGTCTGGTGGGCGGTCCTATCGATCAATGATTAGGACCACCCATATGACTCCTTGGAGCAGAACCATTATAGAAATCATTATATTACTAACATGGGGCAAACATTTGGGAAACTTTTATGTTTGAGGCCCAATGGTTTATAATTATGTATATCTAATTATTAGTGATTTTCTTTATAACTCCCGTTCCCTCGTGCTATGATGTCACCTCTTTTCTGTTTAGACTGAAGGTGTCCGAGTGTCCGTCAAAATCCTGTCTGACCAGAAAGGGCCCCCGCTGCTCTTTGTTGTTCGGCAGAAGGAGGGCGTAGTGTCTTTTCAAGTACCGCTGACCCTAAGGGGCTTGTAAGTAGCCAATGCTCTACGAGTCCCGACTGCCCCGCCCACACACGGGGATTGACGGGGAGAGTCGCGACTGCCCCGCCCACACACGGGGATTGACGGGGAGAGTCGCGACTGCCCCGCCCACACACGGGGATTGACGGGGAGAGTCGCGACTGCCCCGCCCACACACGGGGATTGACGGGGAGAGTCGCGACTGCCCCGCCCACACACGGGGATTGACGGGGAGAGTCGCGACTGCCCCGCCCACACACGGGGATTGACGGGGAGAGTCGCGACTGGCCCGCCCACACACGGGGATTGACGGGGAGAGTCGCGACTGGCCCGCCCACACACGGGGATGGTACATGTTTAAGAGTGTGTACAGAGAAGGTTGTCAGTCACTGTGTGTGGGTGGGGTAATCAGGACTCCTACTGTCTTTCCTTAGAGTCCAGTCATCCTTCATCTTCAGAAACCTGTATTACTTTTTCTCAGGTACCAGCGTAATTACCAATATCAAGATGTTGGGCGCACCCTGTGCCAACCACCTACCCGGGCCGAGTCGAAAACGGAGTCCTTCTTTGTAGATGTTTCCACCTTGTCGGAGAAGAATGCCACCTACTTCCTGCGGGTCACACATGTGGAGAGCTTTGTGTTGCGGTGAGGAACATTTTCCTGGACGACTTTGTTTTATAGATGTCTATATCAGAGGGAACCTCACAAGGTTTTTTTTTTCTTATTACTGTAGGACAAAAGAACGGTTCAGTTTTAACGCAACTCCTGCTCAGCCCCAGGTATAAAGTACTTGTTTTTTGAGGGGGTCCGTGAGGTTTGTGTGTGTTTGCTCTTGTTTTTTTTTGTTTTTTTTTATTTCATATATTTTCAGCCCTACGTTTCAAAAAGAATCCATTTTGTTATCATGCCATATGAGGTCTTGTTTTTTTGCATGTTGAGTTGAAATTTTTTCATAGTACCATCTCGCCACATCTAGTTTTATTGACACTTTATAGACCCGAAATGAATTATTTTTTACCATGTACTATAAATAACATGATGACTTTGTTCTCCAGGTCAGTTCAATTTTGCAGTTCAATTTTGCATGATATAGATAGGATTAAAACTAAAACAGCTTTCATGCATTCCACATTTCGAGACACCTCATAATTTTATAAATTTTTTTTTTTTTTTAGTTTATGGAGCTGTGTTTTGGCTTAGTTTTTTGTGGGTTTTGTAGTTTTATTGGTGGCATATGTAAATCATAATTATTTTCTTTTTTAATTCTTCTTTTTTTTTTTTTTTTTTTTTTTTAATTTTTTATATATTTCTTTTCGGTTGGTGGTTAAACAAAAATCAGTAGTTTTGTTAATGACTCTTATGGTGGGGCCTCCTATGATTATGCTCTACATAATGTCCAGTTTGTAATGGCACTGAAATGGCACTTTGTGCTGTGACAACTACAGTAAACACTGAAAACAGAAGATGTAAAACTTGACTTACAGCAATATAGAGGGTGTAAAATTTCTTGGCTACTGTGTTCGTGTAGGGTTGATGACTGTGCCACTTGTAAGCGTCAATGAACCGGTTTATGACTTGTATCTTGGGTTTTTACTAGCTAAGACATTCTTGGTGTCAGTAAATGGCGCAGGTTTGGATGATATAGTCACTCTTTATCTTGAACTTTGCTCTCTTACATTATAGGGTTTCATTTCACAAATCTAATTTGTGATCCATAATTCATTAGTCCTTTATCTGTCACCGGGGCAAAGCACTTTGACTTGGGTCACGTAACAGATACTCCTGCGAGCGGTGCAATCGTGTTAGACAATTACTCCTACTTCATGTATGGGTACTGCCAGCCTTGACCCTACGTAATACTTACCGTAACACTAGGCACTAGAGCCAGAAGTGATGTAACCTACATCTAGGCCCCAGCACCCTGTTGATGAACCTTTTGCAGCCATATATCTTTAATCACTATTCCTCCAAACTCCGCTCTGCACTCCGTGTAACAATTACACACTTCTGTAATGATTCTTTCTCCACTTGTCGGCCTCTTTTCCTCCCTTTGTTGTAAAACCTACAATGACTCTGAAATCACTCCTACCAGATCACAGAGGGATCACATTACCTAGAAGTAGAGGGAGGAGGAAGAGTGAGTAAAAACTTAGTAAGTTTTCTATCTCGCTCAGTATTCACGAATCTTTCCTCCATTACTGTTCGCTTTTGCAAAGTGCCTTATTCACATCAGTAGTGGCCTCCATGATGTTTCTGAGTAAGGGTCCATGCACACTAATGTACGTCCCCATAATTGTCTATGGCGATGGCGCCGTGGCTTGCTATGGTGAGCACATTGTGTGCTTACCGTACCGTGGCTACAAAAAAGATAGAGCGTGCTGTATCTTTGGCCTTAAGAACGACAATGCGGCTCTATTCTCTATGGAGAGAGGAGGGCTTGCTTCGCCTCCTCTCCAGCACACCCGACTGCTTATGGCCGGGCGGGCTCAGGTTAGTGTGCATGAGCCCTAAATGTAAAATAATGTTTTCTCCTGATTAGTCCAAGTTCTGTCCATGGGAGACTTCGTAGCTCCACGTTTTAGGAGCAAATGCGAATAAGGGAATGAGCCTGCAGAGGGGAAACTGCTAAAATATTGATAATACGTTGTGTTATGTTACCCCTCATATACACACGTTTTACATAAACTACAATTGTTGAAAAGTTGGAGTAAATGGAGTGTGAGTGTAATGTCACAAGCTCAGTTATTTCAGATGTGTGCACTACTTTATATACAATGTTTCCTTCTTATTTATTTGCAGTATTTTAAGTACGTTTTTCCATTGGATGTTGACTCTGTTATTGTTAAAGTCACCTCTCCGTCTGCCTTCCCTTGCTCAGTCATCTCAATACAAGATATCCAGGTATGTGCCCAGGATCACTATCACACATAGTACAGCAATAATGTACATGACTATCCTTAAAGGAAATTGTCCACTTGAAAAAGCAAAAAGACACCTATAAATACTCGCCTCTTCTTCATCTTGATCCTAGCGCTGTCCGTCGCTAGCCTTCACGCTCCGGGATCACTTAGAAAAGAAAGTTTTATAACCATCTTATGTTTGTTATCCATGGCCTGCTTCCTTCTAAAATCAACTTTTAAAATTTTGCTAATAAATTGGAAGGGCTACCCTAGATTTTTAGAAGGAAGGAGGCCATGGATAACAAATATAACAAGATCACCACAGTCACAGTGCCTGGATCTATGAGTAATGTCCCTGGTTTATCACGATGGATTTTGTTATTAGATTTCCTTTAATGTATGCACAGGCAATTACTAAACTATGAGTGTAATATGTTATTCATTGCTTTAAAGCTAATTCTAGTCTTTGGTGTCCAGCTGGCGGTCCTTCCTTGCTTCTACAAGGCACTGGTTTAGGATTACCCAGTGAACACGTAGGACATAAAGAGTGGAGAATTCAATCCTATAGTTTTGGACGATAAAAGTTGTAATTTGTAACTTGCTTAAAGTGTAACTAAAAGTTTTGTTTTCATCTCAGAAATGAATATTGCAAGCGATTCTTGTAAACTTTCTAATATACTTTAAGCATAGCCGTTTCTCTGTGCCTTCTTTCTCCTGTAGTGAGTAGTGTATCTACAATTCCTTTAAACTCCGCCGACTATCGGAGGCTAATGATTAATTATTTCCATACCAAACCAATATTTCACTTGATAATTCAGCTCTCTGAGGTCCTTAGACTATCCAGGGACTGTAAAGAGTTAAGTCATCAGACACTTCTTTAAGTGTCTGTTTCATTGCAGCCAATAGGTAAGATGAAAAAAGTTCTTTTTTTTGCTCACACTCTGCCCCCATCTTGTCAGAAAAAAAAATGAAATTAGATATTTCTGCTAATTTATTAAAGTAGAAAAAACTGAAATCTCCCCTGGTGATGCTCCAAGTTTTTTAACATCTGAATTTGGGGATCCTCTGTCTCTTCCTTGCAGATCCTCTCCAGTTCCCTCAGGTTGGATGGTGAACACTGGTGGAGGCAATTTTCACGTCTCTCCAGAGATGCTCCATTGGGTTTAGGTCCGGGCTCCGCCTGCGCCAGTCAGGAATGGTCACAGAGATGTGCTGAAGCCTCTGCTCTGTTATTTTAGTTGTGTTCTTAGGGTCATTGTCTTGTTGGAAGGTGAAACTTCTGCCCAGTCTGAGGTCCAGAGCTCTGGAAGAGGTTTCCATCCAGGATATCTCTGTACTTGGCCACATTCATCTTTCCTTCCATTACAACCAGTGGCCCTGTCCCTGAGCCCATAGCACGATGCTGCCCCCACCATGTAACCACCAGTAAAACTTTTTTTGAGTCCAAACTAGGCTCTTTGTCAGTTTTTCTAAAGAAAAAAAAGGACACAGGAACAGATTTCTATGATAAAGTAGATATACAAAGTTTAATATTATCCTCTGCCCATTTGATGTATACAACTTTGTTGAAAGTTTAGTTACACTTTAAATGGGTAATTAATTGAAAGAAGGGAGAAGTCGTGTGACCCCACCGCCACATCTACAAATTTCAAGGTCTTGATAATATTGTTTGCACAGCTCTTGTCGTCGACAATAATCTTAACAATTCTTCTTTTATTTTATTTTCCAGTGCCCAGTATATGACCTTGATAATAATGTGGCTTTTATTGGCATGTACCAAACCATGACCAAGCAGGCGGCGATCACAGTCCAGGTACGTGTCATCACAGGGACATGGTGGTCATCTCCCCAAGACAGCCCCTTTGCATATAGGGTCATCAAACAAAGCCCACCCTCATCGGATTTCCTGGTTTTATGTATCGGGTCTAGAGATGAGCCGACCTATAGTATCAGTTCGGGTTGAGACCGCATGACCCGGACGTATTGCTGGATTGACGGCTGCACAGCCAATCCAACAAATGGCTGACCCTTACTACTAGCCATGGCTATGATTGTAACAAGGGGCAGCCATTTGCCGGATTGTCTGTTTGGCCGGCAATACATCCGGGTCACGCTACCAAACACAAAACGAAAACTATGGGTACGCTCATCTCTATTTGGGACATAATAAAATCTGAATACTTTTAAAATGAGGAAAATCTGACCTTAGATATGGAAACAAAATTCTCTGCAAATTCCCAAATAATAATTTATTAACAAAAAATGAAGCCAAAGTGGAAAAACCGTGTTGGACAAAACGAAGTACCACTCGATATATACTGATAATTCTTTGTTTTATTTCTTGGTGTGATCTTAATTAGGGGTTGGGGTTATTTTATTTGTTACTGTGTGTTTGTCTTTCAAAACAGGAAATAATTCCAATAAAAATGTCAATCAAATTTTTTTTTTTTTTCACTTGAGAATTATTTTTTTCACTGTAAAGTCTACTGTGTAGAATGATGGATTTTAAAGGGAACCGGTCAGTTAAACTAATCCTCACTTACTAAACATATCTTTGAAAACTGCTATTATGCAGCAGTACAACTATCCCTATATTGTTCCTCTCCATGCCTGAAAAGTTCCACAGTCCATTTGTAAATTTGACTCGCCATCTATGCAAATGACCCCATGAGTCTTATCATAGTCTTTCCCGACATATTCATGCTCTTCCTGCTCATGTTTGCTCAGCTGAAGAGAAGGCAGACCCCTTATCAAACCGATAGCTGGAGGCACGGTTGAGCTAGAAGAACATGAAT